>NC_087394.1:17553711-17743711 GCF_031307605.1 Tribolium castaneum | reverse complement strand
GCAAAAGCTAATACTTTGCTTTAAAATAACGATTTATGTGGTAATATGGTATTTTGCATCTGTCCTATAAAAGTTTACTCGTTTCGCTCCATTGAATCATTCGAAAGAAATTATTTTGACACAACAACAACGAAAATAATTTGTTTTTGTTTAAACTGTAACATAAATCGCTTTTATAAAACGAACTAAGACGTTTGGCATCTGTTTATTGAAAGTTTTCTCGTTTGGGGGCATAAAATCGTTTGAAATTATCAGTTCTGGTCAAAACTATAACGTAAATGATTTCTTTGTATCACTTTAAAGATTTGCGTTATAGTCTTGACGAGAACTGTTAATTTCAAACGATTCTATGCTTTGAAACCAGTATACTTTCACTGAACAGAGGCAAAACGTCTGATTTCGCCTTTAAAAAACGATTTATGTCACAGTTTGGATTAAAACCAATGATTTTCGTTTATTCATTGTTACAAACAAGAAACCTTACATCAAAGAAACTGAAAACCTCTTATTCAGGCCCAGAAAATCAAATTACGTTACAGTCTAGACACAAATTGCTTATTTTAGACGATTCTTTCTTTTGAAGACGAAAACTTACATTAAAAAGATTAAAAACGTCTAATTCTGGCTCAAAACTGCAAATTATGTATTACTTTGGATAAAAGCAGTTTATCCTGATTACTCCTTTGCTTAGAATAGAGCAAACTTGTATAAAACTTAATGAAAACTTTAAATTTTGTCTCAAAGAAATAATTTACGTTATAGTTTTGATCAGAACTGTTAATTTCAAACGATTTTATGCCCCCAAACGAGAAAACTTTCACTAAACAAATGCCAAACGTCTTAGTTCGTTTTATAAAAGCGACTTATGTAACAGTTTAAACAAAAACAAATTATTTTCGCTGTTGTTGTGTTAAAATAATTTATTTCGAATGATTCAATGGAGCGAAACGAGTAAACTTTTATAGGACAGATGCAAAATACCATATTACCACATAAATCGTTATTTTAAAGCAAAGTATTAGCTTTTGCACTTGTTCAATTAAAGTTTGCTTACTTCGAAGTATGTAATCGTACGAAATATTTTTTTTTGCCAAAACTATAACGTAATTTGTTCTTTTGAGCTTGAATATAGAGTTTTAATTACGTTTTATAGTAGTTTACTCTACTCTAAGCATAGAATCAAACAGAGTAATCCGCTTTTGTTAAAACTGATACATAATTTGCTCTTATTCTCGAGAATAAGACGTTTTCAATATGCTTGATAAAATTTTTCTTGTTTATAGCAAGGAATCGTTTAAAATAAGCTGTATTTGCTTAAACTGATACGTAATTCGATATTTATGCATGGATACGAAGTTTTCAGTTTCTTTGACGTGAAATTTCTTGTTGCAAAAGGTAATACTTTGCTTTAAAACAACGCTTTATATGGTAATATGTGGTTTTGCATCTGCCCCATAAAAGTTCATTAGTTTCGAATCATAAATTCGTTTGAAATAAACAGTGCTGGTCAAAACTATGACGTAAATTATTTTTTTGAGACTAAATTTAAAGTTTTCATTAAATTTTATACAAGTTTACTCTATTCTAAGTAAAGGAGTAATCAGGATAAATTGCTTTTATCTAGAGTAATATATTATTTGCAGTTTTCAGCCAGAATAAGACGTTTTTAATCTTTTTAATGTAAGTTTTCGTGTTCAAAACAAAGGATCGTCTAAAATAAGCAGCTTTTGTCCAGACTGAAACGTAATTCGAATTTCTGTGCCTGAATAAGGGGTTTTCAGTTTCTTTGATGTAAGGTTTCTTGTTTGTAACAATGAATTAACAAAAATAATTGGTTTTTATCCAAACTGTGTCATGAATCAGCTTCAAGACTATAACGCAAATCTTTTGTTTTGTGCTAAAATAAGACGTTTTTAGTCAGTTTGATATAAATTTTCTTGTTCAAAGCAAAATATTGTCGAAAATCAACCGTTTTTGTCTAAACTGATACAAAATTCGGTGGTTTGTGTCCGAATACAAAGTTTTCAGATTCTTTAATGTTAGGTTTGCTGCTTCTAACAAAAAATCAACGAAAATATTTTGTTTTAATACAAACTGCAATATAAAATGTCTTTATAGGACAAAACATGATGTTTGGCATCTGTTTAATAAAAATTTACTCGTTTGGAAGCATAGAATCATTTCAAATAAGCTATTCTCGTCGTTACTATAATGTAATTAGTATTTTGTGCTAGAATACAGCGTTTTTGTTAGATTTATTAACAATTTTGTCTATTTTAAGCAATGAAACGAATAGGATTAGCTGCCTTTATCTAAAGTGATACATAAATTGCTCTTTTATGCCAGATTAATACGTTTTTAGTCTGTTCGATGTAAGTTTTCTTGTTCAAAGCAAAAGATCGTCTAAAATAAGCCGTTTTTGTTTAAACTGATGAACAATTCAGACTGAGAGTCAACAAAAATAATTTATGTTAATCCAAACTGATACTTTTTGACCCTATAAGAGTCCTATAAGAGTCCGAGATACGCCGTTCTCGTCAAGTCTATAACGTAATTCGTTTTTTTGTGTCAGAATACGACGTTTTCTGTCTGTTTAATATAAGTTTTTAATAATAATAATAATAATAATAATGATAATAATAATAATAATAATAATAATAATAATAATAATAATAATAATAATAATAAAAATAATAATACTAATAATAGTAATAATAATAATAATAATAATAATAAAAATAATAATAGTAATAAAAGTAAGCTTAGTTTTCTAAGCAAACATGAAGCTCTTTTTGTGTTATATGAGCGTTTTCTCATTTCTATGCAAGAAATCATCTGTGATCTGTGTTTTTAGGCAAGAAATTGTCTAAAATTAATAACTCATTTTAAAACTGGTATAAAAACATTTACTATACAAAAGTTAATAATAATAATAATAATAATAATAGTAATAAAATAATAATAATAATAATAATAATAATAATAATAATAATAATGATTATAATACTTATAATAATGAATTTCTTTCTAAATTAAAGCTTAGTTTTTCTAAGCAAAAATGATGCTTATTTTGTGTTATCTGAGCGTTTTCTCATTTCTATGCAAGAGATCATCTGTGATCTGTGTTTTTAGGCAAGAAATTGTCTAAATTAATATAACTCATTTTAAAACTGGTATAAAAACATTTACTATACAAAAGTTATAATCGGTTTTTAATAATAATAATAATAATAATAATAATAATAATAGTAATAATAATAATAATAATAATAATAATAATAAAAATAATAATAATAGTAGTAATAAAAGTAAGCTTAGTTTTCTAAGCAAAAATGAATTTTATTTTGTGTTATATTTATAGTTTTTAATATTTAACAAAAATTTGCTTTAAAATAAAATGTTTGAAAAACTGAAATTAAACTAAATTAATTGTGTCTAACACTTTAGTAGAGGAAAAAGGAGGAGACATAAAAGTCACTAAAGTCTTAGAGTTGTCTTTAGTCGTCATATTAATAACAATAACATTTATAATAACAATACTAGTAGTACTAAATTTGCTTATATGCAAGCGCTTAATTAAAGTAACAGTTTTTTCGTTTTTTGCTTATATCTCGAAAACAGTTACTCCTATCAATTTTTACTTTTTCACCAAAATTAAAGGTGATAAAATTTCCTACAAAATAGTTATTTGCATTTTTCATGTAAAACTAACCATAAGCGAGATATAAGTTTGAAAGTAATTAATAATTAAAATAAAGTGTTTTAACAGAAAATGTCCTGTGATTTATAATACACTTAATTTATTGGGTCCAATACTTTATTAGAAGAAAAAGGAGGTGACATAAAAGTCATTGAAGTTTTCAGAGTCGTTTTTAAATGCTGCATTTTTGTCTTCGTCTCAAACATTGAAAACTGAATTACATTTTTGTTCAGTTACAGTTACAGTTTTCTTATTGGTTTTTTGCTTATATCTCGAAAACAGTTACTCCTATCAAATTTTATCTTTCTTTCACAATTAAAGCTAATAAAATTTCCAACAAAATAGTTATTTGCACCTCCTTTTTCTTCTAATTAAGTATTGGACCCAATAAATTAAGTGTATTTTAAATCACAAGACATTTTCTGTTAAAACACATTTTTTTTTTAATTAATAATTATTTTCAAACTTATATCTCGCTTATGGTTTGTTCTACATGAAAAATGCAAATAACTATTTTGCAGGAAATTCTATCATCTTTAATTTTGGTGAAAAGTTAAAAATTGATAGGAGTAACTGTTTTCGAGATATAAGCAAGAAACCAAAAAACTATTACCTTAATGCAGCGTTTGCATATAAGCAAATTTAGTACTATTAGTTTATTAATGTTATTGTTATTAATATGACGACAAAAGACGATTCTGAAACCTTTAAAGACTTTTATGTCTTCTCCTTTTTCCTCCACTAAAGTGTTAGACACAATTAATTTAGTTTAATTTCAGTTTTCCAAACATTTTATTTTAAAGCAAATTTTTGTTAGATATTATTTATATTCATCTCTATAACTCGCTTATGCTTGGTCCTACAAGAAAAATGCAAATAATTACTTTGTTGGAAATTTTATCAGCTTTAATTTTGAAAAAAAGATAAAAGTTGATAGGTGTAACTGTTTTCGAGATATAAGCTAGAAACCAAAAAACTGTTACATTAATTAAGCGCTTGCATATAAGCAAATTTAGTACTATTAGTATTATTATTATTAATGTTATTGTTATTAATATGACGACTAAAAACGACTCTGAAGACTTTAGTGACCTTTATGTCTTCTCCTTTTTCCTCTACTAAAGTGTTAGACACAATTAATTTGGTTTAATTTTAGTTTTTTAAACATTTTATTTTAAAAAAAATTTTTGTTAACGATTATTTATATCCAACTCTATAACTCGCTTATGGTTGGTCCTACAAAAAAATGCAAATAACTATTTTGTAGGAAATGTTAAGAAAAATGCAAATAATTACTTTGTTGGAAATTTTATCAGCTTTAATTTTGAAAGAAAGATAAAATTTGATAGGTGTAACTGTTTTCGAGATATAAGCAAGAAACCAAAAAACTGTTACCTTAATAAAGCGCTTGCATATAAGCAAATTTAGTACTATTAGTATTATTATTATTAATGTTATTGTTATTAATATGACGACTAAAAACGATTCTGAAGACTTTGGTGACTTTTATGTCTTCTCCTTTTTCCTATACTAAAGTGTTAGACACAATTTATTTAGTTTAATTTCAGTATTTCAAACATTTTATTTTAAAGCAAATTTTTGTTAAATATTATTTATATCTATCTCTATAACTCACTTATGCTTGGTCCTACAAGAAAAATACAAATAACTATTTTGTAGGAAATTTTATCAGCTTTAATTTTAGTAAAAAGATAAAAATTGATAGGAGTAACTGTTTTCGAGATATAAGCAAGAAACCAAAAAACTGTTACCTTAATAAAGCGCTTGCATATAAGCAAATTTAGTACTATTAGTATTATTATTATTAATGTTATTGTTATTAATATGACGACTAAAAACGACTCTCAAAACTTTGGTGACTTTTATGTCTTCTCCTTTTTCCTCAACTAAAGTGTTAGTCTTAATTAATTTAGTTTAATTTCGGTTTTTCAAACATTTTATTTTAAAGCAAATTTTTGTTAAAGATTATTTATATCCAACTCTATAACTCGCTTGTGGTTGGTCCTACAAAAAAAATGCCAATAACTATTTTGTAGGAAATTTTATCAGCTTTGATTTTGAAAGAAAGACAAAAATTGATAGGAGTAATTGTTTTCGAGATATAAGCAAAAAACCAAAGTAAAAACTGTTACAGTTACTGAACAAAAATGTAATTCAGTTTTCAATGTTTGAGACGAAGACGAAAATGCAGCATTTAAAAGTACTCTGAAGACTTCAGTGACTTTTATGTCACCTCCTTTTTCTTCTAATAAAGTATTGGACCCATTAAATTAAGTGTATTTTAAATCACAAGACATTTTCTGTTAAAGCACTTTTTTTTTAAATATTAATTATTTTCAAACTTATATCTCGCTTATGGTTAGTCCAACATGAAAAATGCAAATAACTATTTTGTAGGAAATTTTATCAGCTTTAATTTTGAAAGAAACATAAAAATTGATAGGAGTAATTGTTTTCGAGATATAAGCAAAAAACCAAAGTAAAAACTGTTACAGTTACTGAACAAAAATGTAATTCAGTTTTCAATGTTTGAGACGAAGACGAAAATGCAGCATTTAAAAACGACTCTGAAGACTTCAGCGACTTTTATGTCACCTCCTTTTTCTTCTAATATAGTATTGGACCCAATAAATTAAGTGTATTTTAAATCACAAGACATTTTCTGTTAAAGCACTTTTTTTTTAAATATTAATCATTTTTAAACTTATATCTCGCTTATGCTTAGTCTTACATGAAAAATGCAAATAACTATTTTGTAGAAAATTTTATCAGCTTTAATTTTAGTAAAAAGATAAAAATTGATATAAGTAACTGTTTTCCAGATATAAGCAAGAAAACAAAAAACTGTTACCTTAATTAAGCGTTTGCATGTAAGCAAATTTAGTACTATTAGTATTTTTATTAATGTTATTGTTATTAATATGACGACTAAAGACGACTCTGAAACCTTTAGTGACCTTTATCTCTTCTCCTTTTTCCTCTACTAAAGTGTTAGACACAATTAATTTAGTTTAATTTTAGTTTTTCAAACATTTTATTTTAAAGCAAGTTTTTGTTAAATATTATTTATACCCAACTCTATAACTCGCTTATGGTTGGTCCTACAAGAAAAATGCAAATAACTATTTTGTAGGAAATTTTATCGGCTTTAATTTTGAAAGAAAGATAAAAATTGTTAGGAGTAACTGTTTTCGAGATATAAGCAAAAAACCAATAAGAAAACTGTAACTGTTACTGAACAAAAATGTAATTCAGTTTTCAATGTTTGAGACGAAGACGAAAATGCAGCATTATTATTATTATTGATGTTATTGTTATTAATATGACGACTAAAAACGACTCTGAAGACTTTGGTGACTTTTATGTCTTCTCCTTTTTCCTATACTAAAGTGTTAGACTCAATTAATTTAGTTTAATTTCGGTTTTTCAAACATTATATTTTAAAGCAAATTTTTGTTAAAGATTATTTATATCCAACTCTATAACTCGCTTATGGTTGGTCTTACAAAAGAAATGCAAATAACTATTTTGTAGGAAATTTTATCAGCTTTAATTTTGAAAGAAAGATAAAAATTGATAGGAGTAATTGTTTTCGAAATATAAGCAAAAAACCAAAGTAAAAACTGTTACAGTTACTGAACAAAAATGTAAGTTTTCGAGATATAAGCAAGAAACTGTTACCTTAATTAAGCGCTTGCATATAAGCAAATTTAGTACTATTAGTATTATTATTATTAATGTTATTGTTATTGATATGACGACTAAGAACGACTCTCAAGACTTTGGTGACTTTTATGTCACCTCCTTTTTCTTCTAATAAAGTATTGGACCCAATAAATTAAGTGTATTTTAAATCACAAGACATTTTCTGTTAAAGCACTTTTTTTTTAAATATTAATTATTTTTAAACTTATATCTCGCTTATGGTTAGTCCTATATGATAAATGCAAATTACTATTTTGCAGGAAATTTTATTTTTTAGTTTTTCAAACATTTTATTTTAAAGCAAGTTTTTGTTAAATATTATTTATATCCAACTCTATAACTCGCTTATGGTTGGTCCTTCAAGAAAAATGCAAATAACTATTTTGTAGGAAATTTTATCAGCTTTAATTTTGAAAGAAAGATAAAAATTGATAGGAATAATTGTTTTCGAGATATAAGCAAAAAACCAAAGTGAAAACTGTTACAGTTACTAAACAAAAATGTAATTCAGTTTTCAACGTTTGAGACGAAGACGAAAATGCAGCATTTAAAAACGACTCTGAAGACTTCTGTGACTTTTAAGTCACCTCCTTTTTCTTCTAATAATGTATTGGACCCAATAAATTAAGTGTATTTTAAATCACATGACATTTTCTGTTAAAGCACTTTTTTTTAAATATTGATTATTTTCAAACTTATATCTCGCTTATGGTTAGTCCTACATGAAAAATGCAAATAACTATTTTGTAGGAAATTTTATCAGCTTTAATTTTGAAAGAAAGATAAAAATTGATAGGAATAATAGTTTTCGAGATATAAGCAAAAAACCAAAGTGAAAACTGTTACAGTTACTAAACAAAAATGTAATTCAGTTTTCAATGTTTGAGACGAAGACGAAAATGCAGCATTTAAAAACGACTCTGAAGACTTCTGTGACTTTTAAGTCACCTTCTTTTTCTTCTAATAATGTATTGGACCCAATAAATTAAGTGTATTTTAAATCACAAGACATTTTCTGTTAAAGCACTTTTTTTTTAAATATTGATTATTTTCAAACTTATATCTCGCTTATGGTTAGTCCTACATGAAAAATGCAAATAACTATTTTGTAAGAAATTTTATCAGCTTTAATTTTAGTAAACATATAAAAATTGATAGGAGTAACTGTTTTCGAGATATAAGCAAGAAACCAAAAAACTGTTACCTTAATAAAGCGCTTGCATATAAGCAAATTTAGTACTATTAGTATTATTATTATTAATGTTATTGTTATTAATATGACGACTAAAAACGACTCTGAAGACTTTGGTGACTTTTATGTCTTCTCCTTTTTCCTATACTAAAGTGTTAGACACAATTTATTTAGTTTTATTTCAGTATTTCAAACATTTTATTTTAAAGCAAATTTTTGTTAAATATTATTTATATCTATCTCTATAACTCACTTATGCTTGGTCCTACAAGAAAAATACAAATAACTATTTTGTAGGAAATTTTATCAGCTTTAATTTTAGTAAAAAGATAAAAATTGATAGGAGTAACTGTTTTCGAGATATAAGCAAGAAACCAAAAAACTGTTACCTTAATAAAGCGCTTGCATATAAGCAAATTTAGTACTATTAGTATTATTATTATTAATGTTATTGTTATTAATATGACGACTAAAAACGACTCTCAAAACTTTGGTGACTTTTATGTCTTCTCCTTTTTCCTCAACAAAAGTGTTAGTCTTAATTAATTTAGTTTAATTTCGGTTTTTCAAACATTTTATTTTAAAGCAAATTTTTGTTAAAGATTATTTATATCCAACTCTATAACTCGCTTATGGTTGGTCCTACAAAAAAAATGCCAATAACTATTTTGTAGGAAATTTTATCAGCTTTGATTTTGAAAGAAAGACAAAAATTGATAGGAGTAATTGTTTTCGAGATATAAGCAAAAAACCAAAGTAAAAACTGTTACAGTTACTGAACAAAAATGTAATTCAGTTTTCAATGTTTGAGACGAAGACGAAAATGCAGCATTTAAAAACGACTCTGAAGACTTCAGCGACTTTTATGTCACCTCCTTTTTCTTCTAATATAGTATTGGACCCAATAAATTAAGTGTATTTTAAATCACAAGACATTTTCTGTTAAAGCACTTTTTTTTTAAATATTAATCATTTTTAAACTTATATCTCGCTTATGCTTAGTCTTACATGAAAAATGCAAATAACTATTTTGTAGAAAATTTTATCAGCTTTAATTTTAGTAAAAAGATAAAAATTGATATAAGTAACTGTTTTCCAGATATAAGCAAGAAAACAAAAAATTGTTACCTTAATTAAGCGTTTGCATGTAAGCAAATTTAGTACTATTAGTATTTTTATTAATGTTATTGTTATTAATATGACGACTAAAGACGACTCTGAAACCTTTAGTGACCTTTATCTCTTCTCCTTTTTCCTCTACTAAAGTGTTAGACACAATTAATTTAGTTTAATTTTAGTTTTTCAAACATTTTATTTTAAAGCAAGTTTTTGTTAAATATTATTTATACCCAACTCTATAACTCGCTTATGGTTGGTCCTACAAGAAAAATGCAAATAACTATTTTGTAGGAAATTTTATCAGCTTTAATTTTGAAAGAAAGATAAAAATTGTTAGGAGTAACTGTTTTCGAGATATAAGCAAAAAACCAATAAGAAAACTGTAACTGTTACTGAACAAAAATGTAATTCAGTTTTCAATGTTTGAGACGAAGACGAAAATGCAGCATTATTATTATTATTGATGTTATTGTTATTAATATGACGACTAAAAACGACTCTGAAGACTTTGGTGACTTTTATGTCTTCTCCTTTTTCCTATACTAAAGTGTTAGACTCAATTAATTTAGTTTAATTTCGGTTTTTCAAACATTATATTTTAAAGCAAATTTTTGTTAAAGATTATTTATATCCAACTCTATAACTCGCTTATGGTTGGTCTTACAAAAGAAATGCAAATAACTATTTTGTAGGAAATTTTATCAGCTTTAATTTTGAAAGAAAGATAAAAATTGATAGGAGTAATTGTTTTCGAAATATAAGCAAAAAACCAAAGTAAAAACTGTTACAGTTACTGAACAAAAATGTAAGTTTTCGAGATATAAGCAAGAAACTGTTACCTTAATTAAGCGCTTGCATATAAGCAAATTTAGTACTATTAGTATTATTATTATTAATGTTATTGTTATTGATATGACGACTAAGAACGACTCTCAAGACTTTGGTGACTTTTATGTCACCTCCTTTTTCTTCTAATAAAGTATTGGACCCAATAAATTAAGTGTATTTTAAATCACAAGACATTTTCTGTTAAAGCACTTTTTTTTTAAATATTAATTATTTTTAAACTTATATCTCGCTTATGGTTAGTCCTATATGATTAATGCAAATTACTATTTTGCAGGAAATTTTATTTTTTAGTTTTTCAAACATTTTATTTTAAAGCAAGTTTTTGTTAAATATTATTTATATCCAACTCTATAACTCGCTTATGGTTGGTCCTTCAAGAAAAATGCAAATAACTATTTTGTAGGAAATTTTATCAGCTTTAATTTTGAAAGAAAGATAAAAATTGATAGGAATAATTGTTTTCGAGATATAAGCAAAAAACCAAAGTGAAAACTGTTACAGTTACTAAACAAAAATGTAATTCAGTTTTCAACGTTTGAGACGAAGACGAAAATGCAGCATTTAAAAACGACTCTGAAGACTTCTGTGACTTTTAAGTCACCTCCTTTTTCTTCTAATAATGTATTGGACCCAATAAATTAAGTGTATTTTAAATCACATGACATTTTCTGTTAAAGCACTTTTTTTTAAATATTGATTATTTTCAAACTTATATCTCGCTTATGGTTAGTCCTACATGAAAAATGCAAATAACTATTTTGTAGGAAATTTTATCAGCTTTAATTTTGAAAGAAAGATAAAAATTGATAGGAATAATAGTTTTCGAGATATAAGCAAAAAACCAAAGTGAAAACTGTTACAGTTACTAAACAAAAATGTAATTCAGTTTTCAATGTTTGAGACGAAGACGAAAATGCAGCATTTAAAAACGACTCTGAAGACTTCTGTGACTTTTAAGTCACCTCCTTTTTCTTCTAATAATGTATTGGACCCAATAAATTAAGTGTATTTTAAATCACAAGACATTTTCTGTTAAAGCACTTTTTTTTAAATATTGATTATTTTCAAACTTATATCTCGCTTAAGGTTAGTCCTACATGAAAAATGCAAATAACTATTTTGTAAGAAATTTTATCAGCTTTAATTTTAGTAAACAGATAAAAATTGATAGGAGTAACTGTTTTCGAGATATAAGCAAGAAACCAAAAAACTGTTACCTTAATAAAGCGCTTGCATATAAGCAAATTTAGTACTATTAGTATTATTATTATTAATGTTATTGTTATTAATATGACGACTAAAAACGACTCTGAAGACTTTGGTGACTTTTATGTCTTCTCCTTTTTCCTATACTAAAGTGTTAGACACAATTAATTTAGTTTAATTTCAGTATTTCAAACATTTTATTTTAAAGCAAATTTTTGTTAAAGATTATTTATATCCAACTCTATAACTCGCTTATGGTTGGTCCTACAAAGAAAATGCCAATAACTATTTTGTAGGAAATTTTATCAGCTTTGATTTTGAAAAAAAGACAAAAATTGATAGGAGTAATTGTTTTCGAGATATAAGCAAAAAACCAAAGTAAAAACTGTTACAGTTACTGAACAAAAATGTAATTCAGTTTTCAATGTTTGAGACGAAGACGAAAATGCAGCATTTAAAAACGACTCTGAAGACTTCAGTGACTTTTATGTCACCTCCTTTTCCTTCTAATAAAGTATTGGACCCATTAAATTAAGTGTATTTTAAATCACAAGACATTTTCTGTTAAAGCACTTTTTTTTTAAATATTAATTATTTTCAAACTTATATCTCGCTTATGGTTAGTCCTACATGAAAAATGCAAATAACTATTTTGTAGGAAATTTTATCAGCTTTAATTTTGAAAGAGAGATAAAAATTGATAGGAGTAACTGTTTTCGAGATATAAGCAAAAAACCAATAAGAAAACTGTAACTGTTACTGAACAAAAATGTAACTCAGTTTTCAATGTTTGAGACGAAGACAAAAATGCAGCATTTAAAAACGACTCTAAAGACGTCAGTGACTTTTATGTCACCTCCTTTTTCTTCTAATAAAGTATTGGACCCAATAAATTAAGTGTATTTTAAATCACAAGACATTTTCAGTTAAAGCACTTTTTTTTTAAATATTAATTATTTTTAAACTTATATCTCGCTTATGGTTAGTCCTACATGAAAAATGCAAATTACTATTTTGTCAAAATTTTCTGGTCAAAACTATAACGTAAATTATTTCTTTGAGACGAAATTTAAAGTTTTCATTAAGTTTTATACAAGTTTACTCTATTTTAAGTAAAGGAGTAATCAGGATAAATTGCTTTTATCTAGAGTAATATATAATTTGCAGTTTTCAGCCAGAATAAGACGTTTTTAATCTTTTTAATGTAAGTTTTCGTGTTCAAGACAAAAGATCGTCTAAAATAAGCAGTTTTTGTCCAGACTGAAACGTAATTCGAATTTCTGTGCCTGAATAAGTGGTTTTCAGTTTCTTTGATGTAAGGTTTCTTGTTTGTAACAATGAATTAACAAAAATATTTGGTTTTTATCCAAACTGTGGCATGAATCAGCTTTAAGACTATAACGCAAATCTTTTGTTTTGTGCTAAAATAAGACGTTTTTAGTCAGTTTGATATAAGTTTTCTTGTTCAAAGCAAAATATTGTCGAAAATCAACCGTTTTTGTCTAAACTGATACAAAATTCGGTGGTTTGTGTCCGAATACAAAGTTTTCAGATTTTTTAATGTTAGGTTTGCTGCTTCTAACAAAGAATCAACGAAAATATTTTGTTTTAATACAAACTGCAATATAAAATGTCTTCATAGGACAAAACATGATGTTTGGCATCTGTTTAATAAAAATTTACTCGTTTGGAAGCATAGAATCATTTCAAATAAGCTATTCTCGTCGAAACTATAATGTAATTAGTATTTTGTGCTAGAATACAGCGTTTTTGTTAGATTTATTAACAATTTTGTCTATTTTAAGCAATGAAACGAATAGGATTAGCTGCCTTTATCTAAAGTGATACATAAATTGCTCTTTTATGCCAAATTAATACGTTTTTAGTCTGTTCGATGTAAGTTTTCTTGTTCAAAGCAAAAGATCGTCTAAAATAAGCCGTTTTTGTTTGAACTGATGAACAATTCAGACTGAGAGTCAACAAAAATAATTTATTTTAATCCAAACTGATACTTTTTGACCCTATAAAAGTCCTATAAGAGTCCGAGATACGCCGTTCTCGTCAAGTCTATAACGTAATTCGTTTTTTTGTGTCAGAATACGACGTTTTTTGTCTGTTTAATATAAGTTTTTAATAATAATAATAATAAAAATAATTATACTAATAATAGTAATAATAATAATAATAATAATAAAAATAATAATAGTAATAAAAGTAAGCTTTGTTTTCTAAGCAAAAATGAAGCTTATTTTGTGTGTTATATGAGCGTTTTCTCATTTCTATGCAAGAGATCATCTGTGATCTGTGTTTTTAGGCAAGAAATTGTCTAAAATTAATAACTCATTTTAAAACTGGTATAAAAACATTTACTATACAAAAGTTAATAATAATAATAATAATAATAATAATAATAATAATAATAATAATAACAATAATAATAATAATAATAATAATAATAATAATAATAATAATAATAATAACAATAATAATAATAATAATAATAATAATAATAATAATAATAATAATAATAACAATAATAATAATAATAATAATAAAAATAATAATAATAGTAACAAAAGTAAGCTTAGTTTTCTAAGCCACCAAAATGAAGCTTATTTTGTGTGTTATATGAGTGTTTTCTCATTTCTATGCAAGAAATCATCTGTGATCTGTGTTTTTAGGCAAGAAATTGTCTAAAATTAATAACTCATTTTAAAACTGGTATAAAAACATTTACTATACAAAAGTTAATAATAATAATAATAATAATAGTAAAAATAATAATAATAATAATAATAATAATAATAATAATAATAATAATAATAAAAATAATAATAATAGTAGTAATAAAAGTAAGCTTAGTTTTCTAAGCAAAAATAAAGCTTATTTTGTGTTATATGAGCGTTTTCTCATTTCTATGCAAAAGATCATGTGTGATCAGTGTTTTTAGGCAATCTTAGCCATTTTATAGTTTTTAGGCAAGAAATTGGCTAAAATTAATCACTCATTTTAAAACTGGTATAAAAACATTTACTATACAAAAGTTAATAATAATAATAATAATAATAATAATAATAATAATAATAATAATAATAGTAATAAATAAAATAATAATAATAATAATAATAATAATAATAATAATAATAATAATAATAATAATGATAATAATACTTATAATAATGAATTTCTTTCTAAATTAAAGCTTAGTTTTTTTAAGCAAAAATGATGCTTATTTTGTGTTATCTGAGCGTTTTCTCATTTCTATGCAAGAGATCATCTGTGATCTGTGTTTTTAGGCAAGAAATTGTCTAAAACTAATAATTCATTTTAAAACTGTTATAAAAACATTTACTATACAAAAGTTATAATCGGTTATTAATAATAATAATATTAATAATAATAATTATAATAATAATAATAATAATAATAATAATAATAATAATAAAAATAATAATAATAGTAGTGATAAAAGTAAGGTTAGTTTTCTAAGCAAAAATAAAGCTTATTTTGTGTTATATGAGCGTTTTCTCATTTCTATGCAAAAGATCATGTGTGATCAGTGTCTTTAGGCAATCTTAGCCATTTTCTAGTTTTTAGGCAAGAAATTGGCTAAAATTAATCACTCATTTTAAAACTGGTATAAAAACAATACTATACAAAAGTTAAAATCGGTTTTTAATAATAATAATTATAATAATAATAATAATAATAATAATAATAATAATAATAATAATAATAATAATAATAATAATAATAATAACAATAATAATAATAAAAATAATAATAATAGTAATAAAAGTAAGCTTAGTTTTCTAAGCAAAAATGAAGCTTATTTTGTGTGTTATATGAGTGTTTTCTCATTTCTATGCAAGAAATCATCTGTGATCTGTGTTTTTAGGCAAGAAATTGTCTAAAATTAATAACTCATTTTAAAACTGGTATAAAATCATTTACTATACAAAAGTTAATAATAATAATAATAACAATAATAATAATAATAATAATAATAGTAATAGTAACAAAAGTAATAATAATAATGAATGAAGCTTATTTTGTGTGTTATATGAGCGTTTTCTCATTTCTATGCAAGAGATCATCTGTGATCTGTGTTGTTAGGCAAGAAATTGAATAAAATTAATAACTCATTTTAAAACTGGTATAAAAACATTTACTATACAAAAGTTAATAATAATAATAATAATAATAATAATAATAATAATAGTAATAAATAAAATAATAATAATAATAATAATAATAATAATAATGATAATAATACTTATAATAATGAATTTCTTTCTAAATTAAAGCTTAGTTTTTTTAAGCAAAAATGATGCTTATTTTGTGTTATCTGAGCGTTTTCTCATTTCTATGCAAGAGATCATCTGTGATCTGTGTTTTTAGGCAAGAAATTGTCTAAAATTAATAATTCATTTTAAAACTGTTATAAAAACATTTACTATACAAAAGTTATAATCGGTTATTAATAATAATAATATTAATAATAATAATTATAATAATAATAATAATAATAATAATAATAATAATAATAGTTATAATAATAATAATAATAATAATAATAATAATAAAAATAATAATAATAGTAGTAATAAAAGTAAGCTTAGTTTTCTAAGCAAAAATGAAGCTTATTTTGTGTTATATGAGCGTTTTATCATTTCTATGCAAAAGATCATGTGTGATGTGTGTTTTAGGCAATCTAAGCCATTTTATAGTTTTTAATATTTAACAAAAATTTGCTTTAAAATAAAATGTTTGAAAAACTGAAATTAAACTAAATTAATTGTGTCTAACACTTTAGTAGAGGAAAAAGGAGGAGACATAAAAGTCACTAAAGTCTTAGAGTTGTCTTTAGTCGTCATATTAATAACAATAACATTTATAATAACAATACTAGTAGTACTAAATTTGCTTATATGCAAGCGCTTAATTAAAGTAACAGTTTTTTTGTTTTTTGCTTATATCTCGAAAACAGTTACTCCTATCAATTTTTACTTTTTCACCAAAATTAAAGGTGATAAAATTTCCTACAAAATAGTTATTTGCATTTTTCATGTAGAACTAACCATAAGCGAGATATAAGTTTGAAAGTAATTAATAATTAAAAAAAAGTGTTTTAACAGAAAATGTCTTGTGATTTATAATACACTTAATTTATTGGGTCCAATACTTTATTAGAAGAAAAAGGAGGTGACATAAAAGTCACTGAAGTTTTCAGAGTCGTTTTTAAATGCTGCATTTTTGTCTTCGTCTCAAACATTGAAAACTGAATTACATTTTTGTTCAGTAACGGTTACAGTTTTCTTATTGGTTTTTTGCTTATATCTCGAAAACAGTTACTCCTATGAAATTTTATCTCTCTTTCACAATTAAAGCTAATAAAATTTCCAACAAAATAGTTATTTGCACCTCCTTTTTCTTCTAATTAAGTATTGGACCCAATAAATTAAGTGTATTTTAAATCACAAGACATTTTCTGTTAAAACACATTTTTTTTTTAATTATTAATTATTTTCAAACTTATATCTCGCTTATGGTTTGTTCTACATGAAAAATGCAAATAACTATTTTGCAGGAAATTTTATCATCTTTAATTTTGGTGAAAAGTTAAAAATTGATAGGAGTAACTGTTTTCGAGATATAAGCAAGAAACCAAAAAACTATTACCTTAATGCAGCGTTTGCATATATGCAAATTTAGTACTATTAGTTTATTAATGTTATTGTTATTAATATGACGACTAAAGACGATTCTGAAACCTTTAAAGACTTTTATGTCTTCTCCTTTTTCCTCCACTAAAGTGTTAGACACAATTAATTTAGTTTAATTTCAGTTTTTCAAACATTTTATTTTAAAGCAAATTTTTGTTAGAAATTATTTATATTCATCTCTATAACCCGCTTATGCTTGGTCCTACAAGAAAAATGCAAATAATTACTTTGTTGGAAATTTTATCAGCTTTAATTTTGAAAGAAAGATAAAATTTGATAGGTGTAACTGTTTTCGAGATATAAGCTAGAAACCAAAAAACTGTTACATTAATTAAGCGCTTGCATATAAGCAAATTTAGTACTATTAGTATTATTATTATTAATGTTATTGTTATTAATATGACGACTAAAAACGACTCTGAAGACTTTAGTGACTTTTATGTCTTCTCCTTTTTCCTCTACTAAAGTGTTAGACACAATTAATTTGGTTTAATTTTAGTTTTTCAAACATTTTATTTTAAAGAAAATTTTTGTTAAAGATTATTTATATCCAACTCTATAACTCGCTTATGGTTGGTCCTACAAAAAAATGCAAATAACTATTTTGTAGGAAATGTTATCAGCTTTAATTTTGAAAAAAAGATAAAAATTGATAGAAGTAACTGTTTTCGAGATATAAGCAAGAAACCAATAAGAAAACTGTAACTGTTACTGAACAAAAATGGAATTCAGTTTTCAATATTTGAGACGAAGACGAAAATGCAGCATTATTATTATTATTAATGTTATTGTTATTAATATGACGACTAAAAACGACTCTGAAGTCTTTGGTGACTTTTATGTCTTCTCCTTTTTCCTATACTAAAGTGTTAGACTCAATTAATTTAGTTTAATTTCGGTTTTTCAAACATTATATTTTAAAGCAAATTTGTGTTAAAGATTATTTATATCCAACTCTATAACTCGCTTATGGTTGGTCTTACAAAAAAAATGTAAATAACTATTTGGTAGGAAATTTTATCAGCTTTAATTTTAAAAAAAAGATAAAAATTGATAGGAGTAATTGTTTTCGAGATATAAGCAAAAAACCAAAGTAAAAACTGTTACAGTTACTGAACAAAAATGTAAGTTTTCGAGATATAAGCAAGAAACTGTTACCTTAATTAAGCGCTTGCATATAAGCAAATTTTGTACTATTAGTATTATTATTATTAATGTTATTGTTATTGATATGACGACTAAGAACGACTCTCAAGACTTTGGTGACTTTTATGTCACCTCCTTTTTCTTCTAATAAAGTATTGGACCCAATAAATTAAGTGTATTTTAAATCACAAGACATTTTCTGTAAAACACTTTTTTTTAAATATTAATTATTTTTAAACTTATATCTCGCTTATGGTTAGTCCTACATGAAAAATGCAAATTACTATTTTGTAGGAAATTTTATTTTTTAGTTTTTCAAACATTTTATTTTAAAGCAAGTTTTTGTTAAATATTATTTATATCCAACTCTATAACTCGCTTATGGTTGGTCCTACAAGAAAAATGCAAATAACTATTTTGTAGGAAATTTTATCAGCTTTAATTTTGAAAAAAAGATAAAAATTAATAGGAGTAACTGTTTTCGAGATATAAGCAAAAAACCAATAAGAAAACTGTAACTGTTACTGAACAAAAATGTAATTCAGTTTTCAATGTTTGAGACGAAGACGAAAATGCAGCATTTAAAAACGACTCTGAAGACTTCTGTGACTTTTAAGTCACCTCCTTTTTCTTCTAATAATGTATTGGACCCAATAAATTAAGTGTATTTTAAATCACATGACATTTTCTGTTAAAGCACTTTTTTTTAAATATTGATTATTTTCAAACTTATATCTCGCTTATGGTTAGTCCTACATGAAAAATGCAAATAACTATTTTGTAGGAAATTTTATCAGCTTTAATTTTAGTAAACAGATAAAAATTGATAGGAGTAACTGTTTTCGAGATATAAGCAAGAAACCAAAAAACTGTTACCTTAATAAAGCGCTTGCATATAAGCAAATTTAGTACTATTAGTATTATTATTATTAATGTTATTGTTATTAATATGACGACTAAAAACGACTCTGAAGACTTTGGTGACTTTTATGTCTTCTCCTTTTTCCTATACTAAAGTGTTAGACACAATTAATTTAGTTTAATTTCAGTATTTCAAACATTTTATTTTAAAGCAAATTTTTGTTAAATATTATTTATATCTATCTCTATAACTCGCTTATGCTTGGTCCTACAAGAAAAATACAAATAACTATTATGTAGGAAATTTTATCAGCTTTAATTTTAGTAAAAAGATAAAAATTGATAAGAGTAACTGTTTTCGAGATATAAGCAAGAAACCAATAAACTGTTACCTTAATAAAGCGCTTGCATATAAGCAAATTTAGTACTATTAGTATTATTATTATTAATGTTATTGTTATTGATATGACGACTAAGAACGACTCTCAAGACTTTGGTGACTTTTATGTCACCTCCTTTTTCTTCTAATAAAGTATTGGACCCAATAAATTAAGTGTATTTTAAATCACAAGATATTTTCTGTTAAAGCACTTTTTTTGTAAATATTAATTATTTTTAAACTTATATCTCGCTTATGGTTAGTCCTATATGAAAAATGCAAATTACTATTTTGTAGGAAATTTTATTTTTTAGTTTTTCAAACATTTTATTTTAAAGCAAGTTTTTGTTAAATATTATTTATATCCAACTCTATAACTCGCTTATGGTTGGTCCTACAAGAAAAATGCAAATAACTATTTTGTAGGAAATTTTATCAGCTTTAATTTTGAAAGAAAGATAAAAATTGATAGGAATAATTGTTTTCGAGATATAAGCAAAAAACCAAAGTGAAAACTGTTACAGTTACTAAACAAAAATGTAATTCAGTTTTCAATGTTTGAGACGAAGACGAAAATGCAGCATTCAAAAACGACTCTGAAGACTTTTGTGACTTTTAAGTCACCTCCTTTTTCTTCTAATAATGTATTGGACCCAATAAATTAAGTGTATTTTAAATCACATGACATTTTCTGTTAAAGCACTTTTTTTTAAATATTGATTATTTTCAAACTTTTATCTCGCTTATGGTTAGTCCTACATGAAAAATGCAAATAACTATTTTGTAGGAAATTTTATCAGCTTTAATTTTAGTAAACAGATAAAAATTGATAGGAGTAACTGTTTTCGAGATATAAGCAGGAAACCAAAAAACTGTTACCTTAATAAAGCGCTTGCATATAAGCAAATTTAGTACTATTAGTATTATTATTATTAATGTTATTGTTATTAATATGACGACTAAAAACGACTCTGAAGACTTTGGTGACTTTTATGTCTTCTCCTTTTTCCTATACTAAAGTGTTAGACACAATTAATTTAGTTTAATTTCAGTATTTCAATCATTTTATTTTAAAGCAAATTTTTGTTAAATATTATTTATATCTATCTCTATAACTCGCTTATGCTTGGTCCTACAAGAAAAATACGAATAACTATTTTGTAGGAAATTTTATCAGCTTTAATTTTAGTAAAAAGATAAAAATTGATAGGAGTAACTGTTTTCGAGATATAAGCAAGAAACCAATAAACTGTTACCTTAATAAAGCGCTTGCATATAAGCAAATTTAGTACTATTAGTATTATTATTATTAATGTTATTGTTATTGATATGACGACTAAGAACGACTCTCAAGACTTTGGTGACTTTTATGTCACCTCCTTTTTCTTCTAATAAAGTATTGGACACAATAAATTAAGTGTATTTTAAATCACAAGACATTTTCTGTTAAAGCACTTTTTTTTTAAATATTAATTATTTTTAAACTTATATCTCGCTTATGGTTAGTCCTATATGAAAAATGCAAATTACTATTTTGTAGGAAATTTTATTTTTTAGTTTTTCAAACATTTTATTTTAAAGCAAATTTTTGTTAAAGATTATTTATATCCAACTCTATAACTCGCTTATGGTTGGTCCTACAAAAAAAATGCCAATAACTATTTTGTAGGAAATTTTATCAGCTTTGATTTTGAAAGAAAGATAAAAATTGATAGGAGTAACTGTTTTCGAGATATAAGCAAAAAACCAATAAGAAAACTGTAACTGTTACTAAACAAAAATGTAATTCAGTATTCAATGTTTGAGACAAAGACGAAAATGCAGCATTTAAAATCGACTCTGAAGACTTCAGTGACTTTTATGTCACCTCCTTTTTCTTCTAATAAAGTATTGGACCCATTAAATTAAGTGTATTTTAAATCACAAGACATTTTCTGTTAAAGCACTTTTTTTTAATATTAATTATTTTCAAACTTATATCTCGCTTATGGTTAGTCCTACATGAAAAATGCAAATAACTATTTTGTAGGAAATTTTATCAGCTTTAATTTTGAAAGAAAGATAAAAATTGATAGGAATAATTGTTTTCGAGATATAAGCAAAAAACCAAAGTGAAAACTGTTACAGTTACTAAACAAAAATGTAATTCAGTTTTCAATGTTTGAGACGAAGACGAAAATGCAGCATTTAAAAACGACTCTGAAGACTTCTGTGACTTTTAAGTCACCTCCTTTTTCTTCTAATAATGTATTGGACCCAATAAATTAAGTGTATTTTAAATCACAAGACATTTTCTGTTAAAGCACTTTTTTTTTAAATATTGATTATTTTCAAACTTATATCTCGCTTAAGGTTAGTCCTACATGAAAAATGCAAATAACTATTTTGTAAAAAATTTTATCAGCTTTAATTTTAGTAAACAGATAAAAATTGATAGGAGTAACTGTTTTCGAGATATAAGCAAGAAACCAAAAAACTGTTACTTTAATAAAGCGCTTGCATATAAGCAAATTTAGTACTATTAGTATTATTATTATTAATGTTATTGTTATTAATATGACGACTAAAAACGACTCTGAAGGCTTTGGTGACTTTTATGTCTTCTCCTTTTTCCTATACTAAAGTGTTAGACACAATTAATTTAGTTTAATTTAGTCTTTAGTCGTCATATTAATAACAATAACATTAATAATAATACTAATAGTACTAAATTTGCTTACATGCAAACGCTTAATTAAGGTAACAGTTTTTTGGTTTCTTGCTTATATCTGGAAAACAGTTACTTATATCAATTTTAATCTTTTTACTAAAATTAAAGCTGATAAAATTTTCTACAAAATAGCTATTTGCATTTTTCATGTAAGACTAAGCATAAGCGAGATATAAGTTTAAAAATTATTAATATTTAAAAAAAAAGTGCTTTAACAGAAAATGTCTTGTGATTTAAAATACACTTAATTTATTAGGTCCAATACTATATTAGAAGAAAAAGGAGGTGACATAAAAGTCGCTGAAGTCTTCAGAGTCGTTTTTAAATGCTGCATTTTCGTCTTCGTCTCAAACATTGAAAACTGAATTACATTTTGTTCAGTAACTGTAACGGTTTTTACTTTGGTTTTTTGCTTATATCTCGAAAACAATTACTCCTATAAATTTTTATCTTTCTTTCAAAATTAAAGCTGATGAAATTTCCTACAAAATAGTTATTTGCATTTCTTTTGTAAGACCTACCATAAGCGAGTTATAGAGTTGGATATAAATAATCTTTAACAAAAATTTGCTTTAAAATATAATGTTTGATAAACCGAAATTAAACTAAATTAATTGAGTCTAACACTTTAGTATAGGAAAAAGGAGAAGACATAAAAGTCACCAAAGACTTCAGAATCGTTTTTAGTCGTCATATTAATAACAATAACATTAATAATAATAATAATGCTGCATTTTCGTCTTCGTCTCAAACATTGAAAACTGAATTACATTTTTGTTCAGTAACAGTTACAGTTTTCTTATTGGTTTTTTGCTTATATCTCGAAAACAGTTACTCCTATTAATTTTTATCTTTCTTTTAAAATTAAAGCTGATAAAATTTCCTACAAAATAGTTATTTGCATTTTTTTGTAGGACCAACCATAAGCGAGTTATAGAGTTGGATATAAATAATCTTTAACAAAAATTTGCTTTAAAATAAAATGTTTGAAAAACCGATATGAAACTAAATTAATTGGGTCAAACACTTTAGTAGAGGAAAAATGAGAAGACATAAAAGTCACCAAAGTCTTCAGAGTTGTTTTTAGTACTAAATTTGCTTATATGCAAGCGCTTAATTAAGGTAACAGTTTTTTGGTCTCTTGCTTACATCTCGAAAACAGTTACTCCTATCAATTTTTATCTTTTTACTAAAATTAAAGCTGATAAAATTTCCTACAAAATAGTAATTTGCATTTTTCATGTAGGACTAACCATAAGCGAGAAATAAGTTTGAAAATAATTAATATTTAAAAAAAAAGTGCTTTAACAGAAAATGTTTTGTGATTTAAAATACACTTAATTTATTAGGTCCAATACTTTATTAGAAGAAAAAGGAGGTGACATATAAGTCACTGAAGTCTTCAGAGTCGATTTTAAATGCTGCATTTTCGTCTTCGTCTCAAACATTGAAAACTGAATTACATTTTTGTTCAGTAACAGTTACAGTTTTCTTATTGGTTTTTTGCTTATATCTCGAAAACAGTTACTCCTATCAATTTTTATCTTTTTTTCAAAATTAAAGCTGATACAATTTCCTACAAAATAGTTATTTGCATTTTTCTTGTAAGACCAACCATAAGCGAGTTATAGAGTTAGATATAAATAATATTTAACAAATGTTATTGTTATTAATATGACGACTAAAGACGAATTTTATCAGCTTTAGTTACTGAACAAAAATGTAATTCAGTTTTCAATGTTTGAGAGGAAGACGAAAATGCAGGATTTAAAAACGACTCTGAAGACTTTAGTGACTTTTATGTCTCCTCCTTTTTCCTCTACTAAAGTGTTAGACACAATTAATTTAGTTTAATTTCAGTTTTTCAAACATTTTATTTTAAAGCAAATTTTTGTTAAATATTAAAAACTATAAAATGGTTTAGATTGCCTAAAAACACACATCACACATGATCTTTTGCATAGAAATGAGAAAACGCTCATGTAACACACAAAATAAGTTCCATTTTTCCTTATTAAAAGTATTATTATTATTATTATTACTTTTGTTACTATTACTATTATTATTATTATTATTATTATTGTTATTATTATTATTATTAACTTTTGTATAGTAAATGATTTTATACCAGTTTTAAAATGAGTTATTAATTTTAGACAATTTCTTGCCTAAAAACACAGATCACAGATGATTTCTTGCATAGAAATGAGAAAACACTCATATAACACACAAAATAAGCTTCATTTTTGCTTAGAAAACTAAGCTTACTTTTATTACTATTATTATTATTTTTATTATTATTATTGTTATTATTATTATTATTATTATTATTATTATTATTATTATTATTATTATTATTGTTATTATTATTATTATTATTATTATTATTATTATTATTATTATTATTATTATTATTATTATTATTATTATTATTATTATAATTATTATTATTAAAAACCGATTTTAACTTTTGTATAGTATTGTTTTTATACCAGTTTTAAAATGAGTGATTAATTTTAGCCAATTTCTTGCCTAAAAACTATAAAATGGCTAAGATTGCCTAAAAACACTGATCACACATGATCTTTTGCATAGAAATGAGAAAACGCTCATATAACACAAAATAAGCTTTATTTTTGCTTAGAAAACTAAGCTTACTTTTATTACTACTATTATTATTATTTTTATTATTATTATTATTTTATTATTATTATTATTATTATTATTATTATTATTATAATTATTATTATTATTATTATTATTATTAATAACCGATTATAACTTTTGTATAGTAAATGTTTTTATAACAGTTTTAAAATGAATTATTAGTTTTAGACAATTTCTTGCCTAAAAACACAGATCACAGATGATCTCTTGCATAGAAATGAGAAAACGCTCAGATAACACAAAATAAGCATCATTTTTGCTTAAAAAAACTAAGCTTTAATTTAGAAAGAAATTCATTATTATAAGTATTATTATCATTATTATTATTATTATTATTATTATTATTATTATTATTATTATTATTATTATTATTATTATTATTATTATTATTATTATTATTATTATTATTATTAACTTTTGTATAGTAAATGTTTTTATACCAGTTTTAAAATGAGTTATTAATTTTATTCAATTTCTTGCCTAACAACACAGATCACAGATGATCTCTTGCATAGAAATGAGAAAACGCTCATAAAACACACAAAATAAGCTTCATTCATTATTATTATTATTATTATTATTAACTTTTGTATTGTAAATGTTTTTATACCAGTTTTAAAATGAGTTATTAATTTTAGACAATTTCTTGCCTAAAAACACAGATCACAGATGATTTCTTGCATAGAAATGAGAAAACGCTCATATAACACAAAATAAGCTTCATTTTTGCTTAGAAAACTAAGCTTACTTTTATTACTATTATTATTTTTATTATTATTATTATTATTATTATTATTATTATTATTATTATTATTATTATTATTATTATTATTATTATTATTATTATTATTATTATTATTATTATTATTGTTATTATTATTATTATTATTATTAAAAACTTATATTATACAGACAGAAAACGTCGTATTCTGACACAAAAAAACGAATTACGTTATAGACTTGACGAGAACGGCGTATCTCGGACTCTTATAGGACTTTTATAGAGTCAAAAAGTATCAGTTTGGATTAAAATAAATTATTTTTGTTGACTCTCAGTCTGAATTGTTCATCAGTTCAAACAAAAACGGCTTATTTTAGACGATCTTTTGCTTTGAACAAGAAAACTTACATCGAACAGACTAAAAACGTATTAATCTGGCATAAAAGAGCAATTTATGTATCACTTTAGATAAAGGCAGCTAATCCTATTCGTTTCATTGCTTAAAATAGACAAAATTGTTAATAAATCTAACAAAAACGCTGTATTCTAGCACAAAATACTAATTACATTATAGTTTCGACGAGAAATGCTTATTTGAAATGATTCTATGCTTCCAAACGAGTAAATTTTTATTAAACAGATGCCATACATCATGTTTTGTCCTATGAAGACATTTTATATTGCAGTTTGTATTAAAACAAAATATTTTCGTTGATTCTTTGTTAGAAGCAGCAAACCTAACATTAAAGAATCTGAAAACTTTGTATTCGGACACAAACCACCGAATTTTGTATCAGTTTAGACAAAAACGGTTGATTTTCGACAATATTTTGCTTTGAACAAGAAAACTTATATCAAACTGACTAAAAACGTCTTATTTTAGCACAAAACAAAAGATTTGCGTTATAGTCTTAAAGCTGATTCATGCCACAGTTTGGATAAAAACCAAATATTTTTGTTAATTCATTGTTACAAACAAGAAACCTTACATCAAAGAAACTGAAAACCCCTTATTCAGGCACAGAAATTCGAATTACGTTTCAGTCTGGACAAAAACTGCTTATTTTAGACGATCTTTTGTCTTGAACACGAAAACTTACATTAAAAAGATTAAAAACGTCTTATTCTGGCTGAAAACTGCAAATTATATATTACTCTAGATAAAAGCAATTTATCCTGATTACTCCTTTACTTAGAATAGAGTAAACTTGTATAAAACTTAATGAAAACTTTAAATTTCGTCTCAAAGAAATAATTTACATTATAGTTTTGACCAGCACTGTTTATTTCAAACGAATTTATCATTCGAAACTAATGAACTTTTATGGGGCAGATGCAAAACCACATATTACCATATAAAGCGTTGTTTTAAAGCAAAGTATTTCCTTTTGCAACAAGAAATTTCACGTCAAAGAAACTGAAAACTTCGTATTCATGCATAAATATCGAATTACGTATCAGTTTAAGCAAATACAGCTTATTTTAAACGATTCCTTGCTATAAAGAAGAAAAATTTTGTCAAGCATATTGAAAACGTCTTATTCTCGAAAATAAGAGCAAATTATGTATCAGTTTTAACAAAAGCGGATTACTCTGTTTGATTCTATGCTTAGAGTAGAGTAAACTACTATAAAACGTAATGAAAACTCTATATTCAAGCTCAAAAGAACAAATTACGTTATAGTTTTGGCAAAAAAAAATATTTCGGACGATTACATACTTCGAAGTAAGCAAACTTTAATTGAACAAGTGCAAAAGCTAATACTTTGCTTTAAAATAACGATTTATGTGGTAATATGGTATTTTGCATCTGTCCTATAAAAGTTTACTCGTTTCGCTCCATTGAATCATTCGAAAGAAATTATTTTGACACAACAACAACGAAAATAATTTGTTTTTGTTTAAACTGTAACATAAATCGCTTTTATAAAACGAACTAAGACGTTTGGCATCTGTTTATTGAAAGTTTTCTCGTTTGGGGGCATAAAATCGTTTGAATTTATCAGTTCTGGTCAAAACTATAACGTAAATTATTTCTTTGTATCACTTTAAAGATTTGCGTTATAGTCTTGACGAGAACTGTTAATTTCAAACGATTCTATGCTTTGAAACCAGTATACTTTCACTGAACAGAGGCAAAACGTCTGATTTCGCCTTTAAAAAACGATGTATGTCACAGTTTGGATTAAAACCAATGATTTTCGTTTATTCATTGTTACAAACAAGAAACCTTACATCAAAGAATCTGAAAACCTCTTATTCAGGCCCAGAAAATCAAATTACGTTTCAGTCTAGACACAAATTGCTTATTTTAGACGATTCTTTCTTTTGAACACGAAAACTTACATTAAAAAGATTAAAAACGTTTTATTCTGGCTCAAAACTGCAAATTATGTATTACTTTGGATAAAAGCAGTTTATCCTGATTACTCCTTTGCTTAGAATAGAGCAAACTTGTATAAAACTTAATGAAAACTTTAAATTTCGTCTCAAAGAAATAATTTACGTTATAGTTTTGACCAGAACTGTTAATTTCAAACGATTTTATGCCCCCAAACGAGAAAACTTTCACTAAACAAATGCCAAACGTCTTAGTTCGTTTTATAAAAGCGACTTATGTAACAGTTTAAACAAAAACAAATTATTTTCGCTGTTGTTGTGTTAAAATAATTTATTTCGAATGATTCAATGGAGCGAAACGAGTAAACTTTTATAGGACAGATGCAAAATACCATATTACCACATAAATCGTTATTTTAAAGCAAAGTATTAGCTTTTGCACTTGTTCAATTAATGTTTGCTTACTTCGAAGTATGTAATCGTCCGAAATATTTTTTTTTGCCAAAACTATAACGTAATTTGTTCTTTTGAGCTTGAATATAGAGTTTTAATTACGTTTTATAGTAGTTTACTCTACTCTAAGCATAGAATCAAACAGAGTAATCCGCTTTTGTTAAAACTGATACATAATTTGTTCTTATTTTCGAGAATAAGACGTTTTCAATATGCTTGATAAAATTTTTCTTGTTTATAGCAAGGAATCGTTCAAAATAAGCTGTATTTGCTTAAACTGATACGTAATTCGATATTTATGCATGGATACGAAGTTTTCAGTTTCTTTGACGTGAAATTTCTTGTTGCAAAAGGTAATACTTTGCTTTAAAACAACGCTTTATATGGTAATATGTGGTTTTGCATCTGCCCCATAAAAGTTCATTAGTTTCGAATCATAAATTCGTTTGAAATAAACAGTGCTGGTCAAAACTATAATGTGAATTATTTCTTTGAGACGAAATTTAAAGTTTTCATTAAGTTTTATACAAGTTTACTCTATTCTAAGTAAAGGAGTAATCAGGATAAATTGCTTTTATCTAGAGTAATATATAATTTGCAGTTTTCAGCCAGAATAAGACATTTTTAATCTTTTTAATGTAAGTTTTCGTGTTCAAGACAAAAGATCGTCTAAAATAAGCAGTTTTTGTCCAGACTGAAACGTAATTCGAATTTCTGTGCCTGAATAAGGGGTTTTCAGTTTCTTTGATGTAAGGTTTCTTGTTTCTAACAATGAATTAACAAAAATATTTGGTTTTTATCCAAACTGTGGCATGAATCAGCTTTAAGACTATAACGCAAATCTTTTGTTTTGTGCTAAAATAAGACGTTTTTAGTCAGTTTGATATAAGTTTTCTTGTTCAAAGCAAAATATTGTCGAAAATCAACCGTTTTTGTCTAAACTGATACAAAATTCGGTGGTTTGTGTCCGAATACAAAGTTTTCAGATTCTTTAATGTTAGGTTTGCTGCTTCTAACAAAGAATCAACGAAAATATTTTGTTTTAATACAAACTGCAATATAAAATGTCTTCATAGGACAAAACATGATGTTTGGCATCTGTTTAATAAAAATTTACTCGTTTGGAAGCATAGAATCATTTCAAATAAGCTATTCTCGTCGAAACTATAATGTAATTAGTATTTTGTGCTAGAATACAGCGTTTTTGTTAGATTTATTAACAATTTTGTCTATTTTAAGCAATGAAACGAATAGGATTGCTGCCTTTATCTAAAGTGATACATAAATTGCTCTTTTATGCCAGATTAATACGTTTTTAGTCTGTTCGATGTAAGTTTTCTTGTTCAAAGCAAAAGATCGTCTAAAATAAGCCGTTTTTGTTTGAACTGATGAACAATTCAGACTGAGAGTCAACAAAAATAATTTATTTTAATCCAAACTGATACTTTTTGACCCTATAAAAGTCCTATAAGAGTCCGAGATACGCCGTTCTCGTCAAGTCTATAACGTAATTCGTTTTTTTGTCAGAATACGACGTTTTCTGTCTGTTTAATATAAGTTTTTAATAATAATAATAATAATAATAACAATAATAATAATAATAATAATAATAATAATAATAAAAATAATTATACTAATAATAGTAATAATAATAATAATAATAATAAAAATAATAATAGTAATAAAAGTAAGCTTAGTTTTCTAAGCAAAAATGAAGCTTATTTTGTGTGTTATATGAGCGTTTTCTCATTTCTATGCAAGAGATCATCTGTGATCTGTGTTGTTAGGCAAGAAATTGAATAAAATTAATAACTCATTTTAAAACTGGTATAAAAACATTTACTATACAAAAGTTAATAATAATAATAATAATGATAATAATAATAATAATAATAATAATAATAATTATAATAATAATAATAATAATAATAATAATAATAATAATAATAATAATAATAATAATAATAATAATAATAATAATAATAATAATAATAATAATAATAATAATAATAATAATAATAATGATAATAATACTTATAATAATGAATTTCTTTCTAAATTAAAGCTTAGTTTTTTTAAGCAAAAATGATGCTTATTTTGTGTTATCTGAGCGTTTTCTCATTTCTATGCAAGAGATCATCTGTGATCTGTGTTTTTAGGCAAGAAATTGTCTAAAACTAATAATTCATTTTAAAACTGTTATAAAAACATTTACTATACAAAAGTTATAATCGGTTATTAATAATAATAATAATAATAATAATAATAATAATAATAATAATAATAATAATAATAATAATAATAATAATAATAATAATAATAATAATAATAATAATAATAATAATAATAATAATAATAATAATAATAATAGTAGTAATAAAAGTAAGCTTAGTTTTCTAAGCAAAAATAAAGCTTATTTTGTGTTATATGAGCGTTTTCTCATTTCTATGCAAAAGATCATGTGTGATCAGTGTTTTTAGGCAATCTTAGCCATTTTATAGTTTTTAGGCAAGAAATTGGCTAAAATTAATCACTCATTTTAAAACTGGTATAAAAACAATACTATACAAAAGTTAAAATCGGTTTTTAATAATAATAATTATAATAATAATAATAATAATAATAATAATAATAATAATAATAATAATAATAATAATAATAATAATAATAACAATAATAATAATAAAAATAATAATAATAGTAATAAAAGTAAGCTTAGTTTTCTAAGCAAAAATGAAGCTTATTTTGTGTGTTATATGAGTGTTTTCTCATTTCTATGCAAGAAATCATCTGTGATCTGTGTTTTTAGGCAAGAAATTGTCTAAAATTAATAACTCATTTTAAAACTGGTATAAAATCATTTACTATACAAAAGTTAATAATAATAATAATAACAATAATAATAATAATAATAATAATAATAATAATAGTAACAAAAGTAATAATAATAATAATAATACTTTTAATAAGGAAAAATGGAGCTTATTTTGCGTGTTACATGAGCGTTTTCTCATTTCTATGCAAAAGATCATGTGTGATGTGTGTTTTTAGGCAATCTAAACCATTTTATAGTTTTTAATATTTAACAAAAATTTGCTTTAAAATAAAATGTTTGAAAAAGTGAAATTAAACTAAATTAATTGTGTCTAACACTTTAGTAGAGGAAAAAGGAGGAGACATAAAAGTCACTAAAGTCTTCAGAGTCGTTTTTAAATGCTGCATTTTCGTCTTCCTCTCAAACATTGAAAACTGAATTACATTTTTGTTCAGTAACTGTAACAGTTTTTACTTTGGTTCTTTGCTTATATCTCGAAAACAATTACTCCTATCAATTTTTATCTTTCTTTCAAAATTAAAGCTGATAAAATTTCCTACAAAATAGTTATTTGCATTTCTCATGTAGGACTAACCATAAGCGAGATATAAGTTTGAAAATAATTAATATTTAAAAAAAAAAGTGCTTTAACAGAAAATGTTTTGTGATTTAAAATACACTTAATTTATTAGGTCCAATACTTTATTAGAAGAAAAAGGAGGTGACATATAAGTCACTGAAGTCTTCAGAGTCGATTTTAAATGCTGCATTTTCGTCTTCGTCTCAAACATTGAAAACTGAATTACATTTTTGTTCAGTAACAGTTACAGTTTTCTTATTGGTTTTTTGCTTATATCTCGAAAACAGTTACTTCTATCAATTTTTATCTTTCTTTTAAAATTAAAGCTGATAAAATTTCCTACAAAATAGTTAATTGCATTTTTCATGTAAGACTAACCATAAGCGAGATATAAGTTTAAAAATTATTAATATTTAAAAAAAAAGTGCTTTAACAGAAAATGTCTTGTGATTTAAAATACACTTAATTTATTGGGTCCAATACTTTATTAGAAGAAAAAGGAGGTGACATAAAAGTCGCTGAAGTCTTCAGAGTCGTTTTTAAATGCTGCATTTTCGTCTTCGTCTCAAACATTGAAAATTGAATTACATTTTTGTTCAGTAACAGTTACAGTATTCTTATTGGTTTTTTGCTTATATCTCGAAAACAGTTACTCCTATCAATTGTTATCTTTCTTTCAAAATTAAAGCTGATAAAATTTCCTACAAAATAGTTATTTGCATTTCTTTGTAAGACCAACCATAAGCGAGTTATAGAGTTAGATATAAATAATATTTAACAAATGTTATTGTTATTAATATGACGACTAAAGACGACTCTGAAACCTTTAATGACATTTATGTCTTCTCCTTTTATTATATTTATTTTTATTTATATAATTATTTTGTAGGAAATTTTATCAGCTTTAATTTTAAAAGAAAGATAAAAATTGATAGGAGTAACTGTTTTCGAGATATAAGCAAAAAACCAATAAGAAAACTGTAACTGTTACTGAACAAAAATGTAATTCAGTTTTCAATGTTTGAGACGAATTCGAAAATGCAGCATTTAAAATCGACTCTGAAGACTTCAGTGACTTATATGTCACCTCCTTTTTCTTCTAATAAAGTATTGGACCTAATAAATTAAGTGTATTTTAAATCACAAAACATTTTCTGTTAAAGCACTTTTTTTTTAAATATTAATTATTTTCAAACTTCTATCTCGCTTATGGTTAGTCCTACATGAGAAATGCAAATAACTATTTTGTAGGAAATTTTATCAGCTTTAATTTTAGTAAAAAGATAAAAATTGATAAGAGTAACTGTTTTCGAGATATAAGCAAGAATCCAAAAAACTGTTACCTTAATTAAGCGATTGCATATAAGCAAATTTAGTACTATTAGTATTATTATTACTAATGTTATTGTTATTAATATGACGACTAAAGACGACTTTGAAACCTTTAGTGACATTTATGTCTTCTCCTTTTATTATATTTGTTTTTATTTATATAATTATTTTGTAGGAAATTTTATCAGCTTTAATTTTAAAAGAAAGATAAAAATTGATAGGAGTAACTGTTTTCGAGATATAAGCAAAAAACCAATAAGAAAACTGTAACTGTTACTGAACAAAAATGTAATTCAGTTTTCAATGTTTGAGAGGAAGACGAAAATGTAGCATTTAAAATCGACTCTGAAGACTTCAGTGACTTATATGTCACCTCCATTTTCTTCTAATAAAGTATTGGACCTAATAAATTAAGTGTATTTTAAATCACAAAACATTTTCTGTTAAAGCACTTTTTTTTTAAATATTAATAATTTTTAAACTTATATCTCGCTTATGCTTAGTCTTACATGAAAAATGCAAATAACTATTTTGTAGAAAATTTTATCAGCTTTAATTTTAGTAAAAAGATTAAAATTGATATAAGTAACTGTTTTCCAGATATAAGCAAGAAACCAAAAAACTGTTACCTTAATTAAGCGTTTGCATGTAAGCAAATTTAGTACTATTAGTATTATTATTAATGTTATTGTTATTAATATGACAACTAAAAACGACTCTGAAGACTTTGGTGACTTTTATGTCTTCTCCTTTTTCCTATACTAAAGTGTTAGACTCAATTAATTTAGTTTAATTTCGGTTTTTCAAACATTATATTTTAAAGCAAATTTTTGTTAAAGATTATTTATATCCAACTCTATAACTCGCTTATGGTTGGTCTTACAAAAGAAATGCAAATAACTATTTTGTAGGAAATTTTATCAGCTTTAATTTTGAAAGAAAGATAAAAATTGATAGGAATAATTGTTTTCGAGATATAAGCAAAAAACCAAAGTAAAAACTGTTACAGTTATTGAACAAAAATGTAAGTTTTCGAGATATAAGCAAGAAACTGTTACCTTAATTAAGCGCTTGCATATAAGCAAATTTAGTACTATTAGTATTATTATTATTAATGTTATTGTTATTGATATGACGACTAAGAACGACTCTCAAGACTTTGGTGACTTTTATGTCACCTCCTTTTTCTTCTAATAAAGTATTGGACCCAATAAATTAAGTGTATTTTAAATCACAAGACATTTTCTGTGAAAGCACTTTTTTTTTAAATATTAATTATTTTAAAACTTATATCTCGCTTATGGTTAGTCCTACATGAAAAATGCAAATTACTATTTTGTAGGAAATTTTATTTTTTAGTTTTTCAAACATTTTATTTTAAAGCAAGTTTTTGTTAAATATTATTTATATCCAACTCTATAACTCGCTTATGGTTGGTCCTACAAGAAAAATGCAAATAACTATTTTGTAGGAAATTTTATCAGCTTTAATTTTGAAAGAAAGATAAAAATTGATAGGAATAATTGTTTTCGAGATATAAGCAAAAAACCAAAGTGAAAACTGTTACAGTAACTAAACAAAAATGTAATTCAGTTTTCAATGTTTGAGACGAAGACGAAAATGCAGCATTTAAAAACGACTCTGAAGACTTCTGTGACTTTTAGGTCACCTCCTTTTTCTTCTAATAATGTATTGGACCCAATAAATTAAGTGTATTTTAAATCACAAGACATTTTCTGTTAAAGCACTTTTTTTTTAAATATTGATTATTTTCAAACTTATATCTTGCTTATGGTTAGTCCTACATGAAAAATGCAAATAACTATTTTGTAGGAAATTTTATCAGCTTTAATTTTAGTAAACAGATAAAAATTGATAGGAGTAACTGTTTTCGAGATATAAGCAAGAAACCAAAAAACTGTTACCTTAATAAAGCGCTTGCATATAAGCAAATTTAGTACTATTAGTATTATTATTATTAATGTTATTGTTATTAATATGACGACTAAAAACGACTCTGAAGACTTTGGTGACTTTTATGTCTTCTCCTTTTTCCTATACTAAAGTGTTAGTCTTAATTAATTTAGTTTAATTTCGGTTTTTCAAACATTTTATTTTAAAGCAAATTTTTGTTAAAGATTATTTATATCCAACTCTATAACTCGCTTATGGTTGGTCCTACAAAAAAAATGCCAATAACTATTTTGTAGGAAATTTTATCAGCTTTGATTTTGAAAGAAAGATAAAAATTGATAGGAGTAACTGTTTTCGAGATATAAGCAAAAAACCAATAAAAAAACTGTAACTGTTACTAAACAAAAATGTAATTCAGTATTCAATGTTTGAGACAAAGACGAAAATGCAGCATTTTAAATCGACTCTGAAGACTTCAGTGACTTTTATGTCACCTCCTTTTTCTTCTAATAAAGTATTGGACCCATTAAATTAAGTGTATTTTAAATCACAAGACATTTTCTGTTAAAGCACTTTTTTTTTAAATATTAATTATTTTCAAACTTATATCTCGCTTATGGTTAGTCCTACATGAAAAATGCAAATTACTATTTTGTAGGAAATTTTATCAGCTTTAATTTTAGTAAAAAGATAAAAATTGATAGGAGTAACAGTTTTCGAGATATAAGCAAGAAACCAAAAAACTGTTACCTTAATTAAGCGCTTGCATATAAGCAAATTTAGTACTAAAAACAACTCTGAAGACTTTGGTGATTTTTATGTCTTTTCCTTTTTCCTCTACTAAAGTGTTAGACCCAATTAATTTAGTTTAATATCGGTTTTTCAAACATTTTATTTTAAAGCAAATTTTTGTTAAAGATTATTTATATCCAACTCTATAACTCGCTTATGGTTGGTCCTACAAAAAAATGGAAATAACTATTTTGTAGGAAATTTTATCAGCTTTAATTTTGAAAAAAAGATAAAAATTGATACGAGTAACTGTTTTCGAGATATAAGCAAGAAACCAAAAAACTGTTACCTTAATAAAGCGCTTGCATATAAGCAAATTTAGTACTATTAGTATTATTATTATTAATGTTATTGTTATTAATATGACGACTAAGGACGACTCTGAAACATTTAGTGAATTTTATGTCTTCTCCTTTTTCCTATACTAAAGTGTTAGACCCAATTAATTTAGTTTAATTTCGGTTTTTCAAACATTTTATTTTAAAGCAAATTTTTGTTAAAGATTATTTATATCCAACTCTATAACTCGCTTATGGTTGGTCTTACAAAAGAAATGCAAATAACTATTTTGTAGGAAATTTTATCAGCTTTAATTTTGAAAGAAAGATAAAAATTGATAGGAGTAATTGTTTTCGAGATATAAGCAAAAAACCAAAGTGAAAACTGTTACAGTTACTGAACAAAAATGTAATTCAGTTTTCAATGTTTGAGACGAAGACGAAAATGCAGCATTTAAAAACGACTCTGAAGACTTCAGTGACTTTTATGTCACCTCTTTTTTCTTCTAATAGAGTATTGGTCCCAATAAATTAAGTGTATTTTAAATCACAAGACATTTTCTGTTAAAGCACTTTTTTTTTAAATATTAATTATTTTCAAACTTCTATCTCGCTTATGGTTAGTCCTACATAAAAAATGCAAATAACTATTTTGTAGGGAATTTTATCAGCTTTAATTTTAGTAAAAAGATAAAAATTGATAGGAGTAACTGTTTTCGAGATATAAGCAAGAAACTGTTACCTTAATTAAGCGCTTGCATATATGCAAATTTAGTAATATTAGTATTATTATTATTAATGTTATTGTTATTAATAGGACGACTAAAGACGACACTGAAACATTTAGTGACTTTTATGTCTTCTCCTTTTTCCTCTACTAAAGTGTTAGACACAATTAATTTAGTTTAATTCCGGTATTTCAAGCATTTTATTTTAAAGCAAATTTTTGTTAAATATTATTTATATCCAACTCTATAACTCGTTTATGCTTGGTCCTACAAGAAAAATGTTAATAACTATTTTGTTGGAAATTTTATCAGCTTTAATTTTGAAAGAAAGATAAAATTTGATAGGAGTAACTGTTTTCGAGATATAAGCAAAAAACCAATAAGAAAACTGTAACTGTTACTGAACAAAAATGTAACTCAGTTTTCAATGTTTGAGACGAAGACAAAAATGTAGCATTTATTTAAGAGTCGTTTTTAATCGTCATATTAATAACAATAACATTAATAATAATAATACTAATAATACTAAATTTGCTTATATGCAAACGCTTAATTAAGGTAACAGTTTTTTGGTTTCTTGATTATATCTCGAAAACAGTTACTCCTATCAATTTTTATCTTTTTACTAAAATTAAAGCTGATAAAATTTCCTACACAATAGTTATTGGCATTTTTTTTATAGGACCAACCATAAGCGAGTTATAGAGTTGGATATAAATAATATTTAACAAAAATTTGCTTTAAAATAAAATGCTTGAAAAACCGGAATTAAACTAAATTAATTGTGTCTAACACTTTAGTAGAGGAAAAAGGAAAAGACATAAAAGTCACTAAATGTTTCAGTGTCGTCTTTAGTCGTCCTATTAATAACAATAACATTAATAATAATAATACTAATATTACTAAATTTGCATATATGCAAGCGCTTAATTAAGGTAACAGTTTCTTGCTTATATCTCGAAAACAGTTACTCCTATCAAATTTTATCTTTCTTTTAAAATTAAAGCTGATAAAATTTCCAACAAAATAGTTATTAACATTTTTCTTGTAGGACCAAGCATAAACGAGTTATAGAGTTGGATATAAATAATATTTAACAAAAATTTGCTTTAAAATAAAATGCATGAAAAACCGGAATTAAACTAAATTAATTGTGTCTAACACTTTAGTAGAGGAAAAAGGAGAAGACATAAAAGTCACCAAAGTCTTCAGAGTCGTTTTTAGTCGTCATATTAATAACAATAACATTAATTATAATAATACTAATAGTACTAAATTTGCTTATATGCAAGCGCTTAATTAAGGTAACAGTTTCTTGCTTATATCTCGAAAACAGTTACTCCTATCAATTTTTATCTTTTTACTAAAATTAAAGCTGATAAAATTTCCTACAAAATAGTTATTTGCATTTTTTATGTAGGACTAACCATAAGCGAGATAGAAGTTTGAAAATAATTAATATTTAAAAAAAAAGTGCTTTAACAGAAAATGTCTTGTGATTTAAAATACACTTAATTTAATGGGTCCAATGCTTTATTAGAAGAAAAAGGAGGTGACATAAAAGTCACTGAAGTCTTCAGAGTCGTTTTTAAATGCTGCATTTTCGTCTTCGTCTCAAACATTGAAAACTGAATTACATTTTTGTTCAGTAACTGTAACAGTTTTCACTTTGGTTTTTTGCTTATATTTCGAAAACAATTACTCCTATCAATTTTTATCTCTCTTTCAAAATTAAAGCTGATAAAATTTCCTACAAAATAGTTATTTGCATTTTTCATGTAGGACTAACCATAAGCGAGATATAAGTTCGAAAATAATTATTATTTAAAAAAAAAGTGCTTTAACAGAAAATGTCTTGTGATTTAAAATACACTTAATTTATTGGGTCCAATACTTTATTAGAAGAAAAAGGAGGTGACATAAAAGTCACTGACGTCTTCAGAGTCGTTTTTAAATGCTGCACTTTTGTCTTCGTCTCAAACATTGAAAACTGAGTTACATTTTTGTTCAGTAACAGTTACAGTTTTCTTATTGGTTTTTTGCTTATATCTCGAAAACAGTTACTCCTATCAAATTTTACCTTTCTTTCAAAATTAAAGCTGATAAAATTTCCAACAAAATAGTTATTTACATTTTTCTTGTAGGACCAAGCATAAACGAGTTATAGAGTTGGATATAAATAATATTTAACAAAAATTTGCTTTAAAATAAAATGCTTAAAAAACCGGAATTAAACTAAATTAATTGTGTCTAACACTTTAGTAGAGGAAAAAGGAAAAGACATAAAAGTCACTAAATGTTTCAGAGTCGTCTTTAGTCGCCCTATTAATAACAATAACATTAATAATAATAATACTAATATTACTAAATTTGCTTATATGCAAGCGCTTAATTAAGGTAACAGTTTCTTGCTTATATCTCGAAAACAGTTACTCCTATCAATTTTTATCTTTTTACTAAAATTAAAGCTGATAAAATTTCCTACAAAATAGTTATTTGCATTTTTTATGTAGGACTAACCATAAGCGAGATAGAAGTTTGAAAATAATTAATATTTAAAAAAAAAGTGCTTTAACAGAAAATGTCTTGTGATTTAAAATACACTTAATTTAATGGGTCCAATACTTTATTAGAAGAAAAAGGAGGTGACATAAAAGTCACTGAAGTCTTCAGAGTCGTTTTTAAATGCTGCATTTTCGTCTTCGTCTCAAACATTGAAAACTGAATTACATTTTTGTTCAGTAACTGTAACAGTTTTCACTTTGGTTTTTTGCTTATATCTCGAAAACAATTACTCCTATCAATTTTTGTCTTTCTTTCAAAATCAAAGCTGATAAAATTTCCTACAAAATAGTTATTGGAATTTTTTTTGTAGGACCAACCATAAGCGAGTTATAGAGTTGGATATAAATAATCTTTAACAAAAATTTGCTTTAAAATATAATGTTTGAAAAACCGAAATTAAACTAAATTAATTGAGTCTAACACTTTAGTATAGGAAAAAGGAGAAGACATAAAAGTCACCAAAGACTTCAGAGTCGTTTTTAGTCGTCATATTAATAACAATAACATTAATAATAATAATAATGCTGCATTTTCGTCTTCGTCTCAAATATTGAAAACTGAATTCCATTTTTGTTCAGTAACAGTTACAGTTTTCTTATTGGTTTCTTGCTTATATCTCGAAAACAGTTACTTCTATCAATTTTTATCTTTTTTTCAAAATTAAAGCTGATAACATTTCCTACAAAATAGTTATTTGCATTTTTTTGTAGGACCAACCATACGCGAGTTATAGAGTTGGATATAAATAATCTTTAACAAAAATTTTCTTTAAAATAAAATGTTTGAAAAACTAAAATTAAACCAAATTAATTGTGTCTAACACTTTAGTAGAGGAAAAAGGAGAAGACATAAAAGTCACTAAAGTCTTCAGAGTCGTTTTTAGTCGTCATATTAATAACAATAACATTAATAATAATAATACTAATAGTACTAAATTTGCTTATATGCAAGCGCTTAATTAATGTAACAGTTTTTTGGTTTCTAGCTTATATCTCGAAAACAGTTACAAGTATCAAATTTTATCTTTCTTTCAAAATTAAAGCTGATAAAATTTCCTACAAAATAGTTATTGGCATTTTTTTTGTAGGACCAACCATAAGCGAGTTATAGAGTTGGATATAAATAATCTTTAACAAAAATTTGCTTTAAAATAAAATGTTTGAAATACTGAAATTAAACTAAATTAATTGTGTCTAACACTTTAGTATAGGAAAAAGGAGAAGACATAAAAGTCACCAAAGTCTTCAGAGTCGTTTTTAGTCGTCATATTAATAACAATAACATTAATAATAATAATACTAATAGTACTAAATTTGCTTATATGCAAGCGCTTTATTAAGGTAACAGTTTTTTGGTTTCTTGCTTATATCTCGAAAACAGTTACTCCTATCAATTTTTATCTGTTTACTAAAATTAAAGCTGATAAAATTTCTTACAAAATAGTTATTTGCATTTTTCATGTAGGACTAACCTTAAGCGAGATATAAGTTTGAAAATAATCAATATTTAAAAAAAAGTGCTTTAACAGAAAATGTCTTGTGATTTAAAATACACTTAATTTATTGGGTCCAATACATTATTAGAAGAAAAAGGAGGTGACTTAAAAGTCACAGAAGTCTTCAGAGTCGTTTTTAAATGCTGCATTTTCGTCTTCGTCTCAAACATTGAAAACTGAATTACATTTTTGTTTAGTAACTGTAACAGTTTTTACTTTGGTTTTTTGCTTATATCTCGAAAACTATTATTCCTATCAATTTTTATCTTTCTTTCAAAATTAAAGCTGATAAAATTTCCTACAAAATAGTTAATTGCATTTTTCATGTAGGACTAACCATAAGCGAGATATAAGTTTGAAAATAATTAATATTAAAAAAAAGTGCTTTAACAGAAAATGTCTTGTGATTTAAAATACACTTAATTTAATGGGTCCAATACTTTATTAGAAGAAAAAGGAGGTGACATAAAAGTCACTGAAGTCTTCAGAGTCGATTTTAAATGCTGCATTTTCGTCTTTGTCTCAAACATTGAATACTGAATTACATTTTTGTTTAGTAACAGTTACAGTTTTCTTATTGGTTTTTTGCTTATATCTCGAAAACAGTTACTCCTATCAATTTTTATCTTTCTTTCAAAATCAAAGCTGATAAAATTTCCTACAAAATAGTTATTGGCATTTTTTTTGTAGGACCAACCATAAGCGAGTTATAGAGTTGGATATAAATAATTTTTAACAAAAATTTGCTTTAAAATAAAATGTTTGAAAGACCGAAATTAAACTAAATTAATTAAGACTAACACTTTAGTTGAGGAAAAAGGAAAAGACATAAAAGTCACCAAAGTTTTGAGAGTTGATTTTAGTCGTCATATTAATAACAATAACATTAATAATAATAATACTAATAGTACTAAATTTGCTTATATGCAAGCGCTTTATTAAGGTAACAGTTTATTGGTTTCTTGCTTATATCTCGAAAACAGTTACTCCTATCAATTTTTATCTTTTTACTAAAATTAAAGCTGATAAAATTTCCTACAAAATAGTTATTTGCATTTTTCTTGTAGGACCAACCATAAGCTAGTTATAGAGTTGGATATAAATAATATTTAACAAAAACTTGCTTTAAAATAAAATGTTTGAAAAACTAAAAAATAAAATTTCCTACAAAATAGTAATTTGCATTTTTCATATAGGACTAACCATAAGCGAGATATAAGTTTAAAAATAATTAATATTTAAAAAAAAAGTGCTTTAACAGAAAATGTCTTGTGATTTAAAATACACTTAATTTATTGGGTCCAATACTTTATTAGAAGAAAAAGGAGGTGACATAAAAGTCACCAAAGTCTTGAGAGTCGTTCTTAGTCGTCATATCAATAACAATAACATTAATAATAATAATACTAATAGTACTAAATTTGCTTATATGCAAGCGCTTTATTAAGGTAACAGTTTATTGGTTTCTTGCTTATATCTCGAAAACAGTTACTCCTATCAATTTTTATCTTTTTACTAAAATTAAAGCTGATAAAATTTCCTACAAAATAGTTATTTGTATTTTTCTTGTAGGACCAAGCATAAGCGAGTTATAGAGATAGATATAAATAATATTTAACAAAAATTTGCTTTAAAATAAAATGTTTGAAATACTGAAATTAAACTAAATTAATTGTGTCTAACACTTTAGTATAGGAAAAAGGAGAAGACATAAAAGTCACCAAAGTCTTTAGAGTCGTTTTTAGTCGTCATATTAATAACAATAACATTAATAATAATAATACTAATAGTACTAAATTTGCTTATATGCAAGCGCTTTATTAAGGTAACAGTTTTTTGGTTTCTTGCATATATCTCGAAAACAGATACTCCTATCAATTTTTATCTGTTTACTAAAATTAAAGCTGATAAAATTTCCTACAAAATAGTTATTTGCATTTTTCATGTAGGACTAACCATAAGCGAGATATAAGTTTGAAAATAATCAATATTTAAAAAAAAGTGCTTTAACAGAAAATGTCATGTGATTTAAAATACACTTAATTTATTGGGTCCAATACATTATTAGAAGAAAAAGGAGGTGACTTAAAAGTCACAGAAGTCTTCAAAGTCGTTTTTGAATGCTGCATTTTCGTCTTCGTCTCAAACATTGAAAACTGAATTACATTTTTGTTTAGTAACTGTTACAGTTTTCACTTTGGTTTTTTGCTTATATCTGGAAAACAATTATTCCTATTAATTTTTATCTTTCTTTCAAAATTAAAGCTGATAAAATTTCCTACAAAATAGTTATTTGCATTTTTCTTGTAGGACCAACCATAAGCGAGTTATAGAGTTGGATATAAATAATATTTAACAAAAACTTGCTTTAAAATAAAATGTTTGAAAAACTAAAAAATAAAATTTCCTACAAAATAGTAATTTGCATTTTTCATATAGGACTAACCATAAGCGAGATATAAGTTTAAAAATAATTAATATTTACAAAAAAAGTGCTTTAACAGAAAATGTCTTGTGATTTAAAATACACTTAATTTATTGGGTCCAATACTTTATTAGAAGAAAAAGGAGGTGACATAAAAGTCACCAAAGTCTTGAGAGTCGTTCTTAGTCGTCATATCAATAACAATTACATTAATAATAATAATACTAATAGTACTAAATTTGCTTATATGCAAGCGCTTTATTAAGGTAACAGTTTATTGGTTTCTTGCTTATATCTCGAAAACAGTTACTTCTATCAATTTTTATCTGTTTACTAAAATTAAAGCTGATAAAATTTCCTACAAAATAGTTATTTGTATTTTTCTTGTAGGACCAAGCATAAGCGAGTTATAGAGATAGATATAAATAATATTTAACAAAAATTTGCTTTAAAATAAAATGTTTGAAAAACTGAAATTAAACTAAATTAATTGTGTCTAACACTTTAGTGGAGGAAAAAGGAGAAGACATAAAAGTCTTTAAAGGTTTCAGAATCGTCTTTAGTCGTCATATTAATAACAATAACATTAATAAACTAATAGTACTAAATTTGCTTATATGCAAACGCTGCATTAAGGTAATAGTTTTTTGGTTTCTTGCTTATATCTCGAAAACAGTTACTCCTATCAATTTTTAACTTTTCACCAAAATTAAAGATGATAAAATTTCCTGCAAAATAGTTATTTGCATTTTTCATGTAGAACAAACCATAAGCGAGATATAAGTTTGAAAATAATTAATAATTAAAAAAAAAATGTGTTTTAACAGAAAATGTCTTGTGATTTAAAATACACTTAATTTATTGGGTCCAATACTTAATTAGAAGAAAAAGGAGGTGCAAATAACTATTTTGTTGGAAATTTTATTAGCTTTAATTGTGAAAGAAAGATAAAATTTGATAGGAGTAACTGTTTTCGAGATATAAGCAAAAAACCAATAAGAAAACTGTAACTGTTACTGAACAAAAATGTAATTCAGTTTTCAATGTTTGAGACGAAGACAAAAATGCAGCATTTAAAAACGACTCTGAAAACTTCAGTGACTTTTATGTCACCTCCTTTTTCTTCTAATAAAGTATTGGACCCAATAAATTAAGTTTATTATAAATCACAAGACATTTTCTGTTAAAACACTTTTTTTTAATTATTAATTACTTTCAAACTTATATCTCGCTTATGGTTAGTTCTACATGAAAAATGCAAATAACTATTTTGTAGGAAATTTTATCACCTTTAATTTTGGTGAAAAAGTAAAAATTGATAGGAGTAACTGTTTTCGAGATATAAGCAAAAAACAAAAAAACTGTTACTTTAATTAAGCGCTTGCATATAAGCAAATTTAGTACTACTAGTATTGTTATTACAAATGTTATTGTTATTAATATGACGACTAAAGACAACTCTAAGACTTTAGTGACTTTTATGTCTCCTCCTTTTTCCTCTACTAAAGTGTTAGACACAATTAATTTAGTTTAATTTCAGTTTTTCAAACATTTTATTTTAAAGCAAATTTTTGTTAAATATTAAAAACTATAAAATGGCTTAGATTGCCTAAAACACACATCACACATAATCTTTTGCATAGAAATGATAAAACGCTCATATAACACAAAATAAGCTTCATTTTTGCTTAGAAAACTAAGCTTACTTTTATTACTACTATTATTATTATTTTTATTATTATTATTATTATTATTATTATTACTATTATTATTATTATTATTATTATTATTATTATTAATATTATTATTATTAAAAACCGATTATAACTTTTGTATAGTAAATGTTTTTATACCAGTTTTAAAATGAGTTATTAATTTTAGACAATTTCTTGTCTAAAAACACAGATCACAGATGATCTCTTGCATAGAAATGAGAAAACGCTCAGATAACACAAAATAAGCATCATTTTTGCTTAGAAAAACTAAGCTTTAATTTAGAAAGAAATTCATTATTATAAGTATTATTATCATTATTATTATTATTATTATTATTATTATTATTATTATTATTATTTCTTTTATTACTATTATTATTATTATTATTATTATTATTATTATTATTATTATTATTATTATTATTATTAACTTTTGTATAGTAAATGTTTTTATACCAGTTTTAAAATGAGTTATTAATTTTAAACAATTTCTTGCCTAAAAACGCTCATATAACACACAAATAAGCTTTATTTTTGCTTAGAAAACTAAGCTTACTTTTATTACTATTATTATTATTTTAATTATTATTATTATTGTTATTATTATTATTATTATTATTATTATTATTATTATTATTATTATTGTTATTATTATTATTATTATTATTATTATTATTATTATTATTATTATTATTATTATTAAAAACCGATTATAACTTTTGTATAGTATTGTTTTTATACCAGTTTTAAAATGAGTGATTAATTTTAGCCAATTTCTTGCCTAAAAACTATAAAATGGCTTAGATTGCCTAAAAACACAGATCACACATGATCTTTTGCATAGAAATGAGAAAACGCTCATATAACACAAAATAAGCTTCATTTTTGCTTAGAAAACTAAGCTTACTTTTATTACTACTATTATTATTATATTTATTATTATTATTATTATTATTATTACTATTATTATTATTATTATTAATATTATTATTATTAAAAACCGATTATAACTTTTGTATAGTAAATGTTTTTATACCAGTTTTAAAATGAGTTATATTAATTTAGACAATTTATTGCCTAAAAACACAGATCACAGATGATCTCTTGCATAGAAATGAGAAAACGCTCAGATAACACAAAATAAGCATCATTTTTGCTTAGAAAAACTAAGCTTTAGTTTAGAAAGAAATTCAATATTATAAGTATTATTATCATTATTATTATTATTATTATTATTATTATTATTATTATTATTATTATTATTATTATTATTTTTTATTACTATTATTATTATTATTATTATTATTATTAACTTTTGTATAGTAAATGTTTTTATACCAGTTTTAAAATGAGTTATTAATTTTAGACAATTTCTTGCCTAAAAACACAGATCACAGATGATTTCTTGCATAGAAATGAGAAAACGCTCATATAACTCAAAAAGAGCTTCATGTTTGCTTAGAAAACTAAGCTTACTTTTATTACTATTATTATTTTTATTATTATTATTATTATTATTACTATTATTAGTATTATTATTTTTATTATTATTATTATTATTATTATTATTATTATTATTATTATTATTATTATTATTATTATTATTATTATTATTGTTATTATTATTATTATTATTAAAAACTTATATTAAACAGACAGAAAACGTCGTATTCTGACACAAAAAAACGAATTACGTTATAGACTTGACGAGAACGGCGTATCTCGGACTCTTATAGGACTCTTATAGGGTCAAAAAGTATCAGTTTGGATTAAAATAAATTATTTTTGTTGACTCTCAGTCTGAATTGTTCATCAGTTCAAACAAAAACGGCTTATTTTAGACGATCTTTTGCTTTGAACAAGAAAACTTACATCGAACAGACTAAAAACGTATTAATCTGGCATAAAAGAGCAATTTATGTATCACTTTGGATAAAGGCAGCTAATCCTATTCGTTTCATTGCTTAAAATAGACAAAATTGTTAATAAATCTAACAAAAACGCTGTATTCTAGCACAAAATACTAATTACATTATAGTTTCGACGAGAATAGCTTATTTGGAATGATTCTATGCTTCCAAACGAGTAAATTTTTATTAAACAGATGCCAAACATCATGTTTTGTCCTATAAAGACATTTTATATTGCAGTTTGTATTAAAACAAAATATTTTCGTTGATTCTTTGTTAGAAGCAGCAAACCTAACATTAAAGAATCTGAAAACTTTGTATTCGGACACAAACCACCGAATTTTGTATCAGTTTAGACAAAAACGGTTGATTTTCGACAATATTTTGCTTTGAACAAGAAAATTTATATCAAACTGACTAAAAACGTCTTATTTTAGCACAAAACAAAAGATTTGCGTTATAGTCTTGAAGCTGATTCATGACACAGTTTGGATAAAAACCAATTATTTTTGTTAATTCATTGTTACAAACAAGAAACCTTACATCAAAGAAACTGAAAACCCCTTATTCAGGCATAGAAATTCGAATTACGTTTCAGTCTGGACAAAAGCTGCTTATTTTAGACGATCCTTTGTTTTGAACACGAAAACTTACATTAAAAAGATTAAAAACGTCTTATTCTGGCTGAAAACTGCAAATTATATATTACTCTAGATAAAAGCAATTTATCCTGATTACTCCTTTACTTAGAATAGAGTAAACTTGTATAAAACTTAATGAAAACTTAAAATTTAGTCTCAAAGAAATAATTTACGTTATAGTTTTGACCAGCACTGTTTATTTCAAACGAATTTATGATTCGAAACTAATGAACTTTTATGGGGCAGATGCAAAACCACATATTACCATATAAAGCGTTGTTTTAAAGCAAAGTATTACCTTTTGCAACAAGAAATTTCACGTCAAAGAAACTGAAAACTTCGTATCCATGCATAAATAACGAATTACGTATCAGTTTAGGCAAATACAGCTTATTTTAAACGATTCATTGCTATAAACAAGAAAAATTTTATCAAGCATATTGAAAACGTCTTATTCTCGAAAATAAGAGCAAATTATGTATCAGTTTTGACAAAAGCGGATTACTCTGTTTGATTCTATGCTTAGAGTAGAGTAAACTACTATAAAACGTAATGAAAACTCTATATTCAAGCTCAAAAGAACAAATTACGTTATAGTTTTGGCAAAAAAAAATATTTCGGACGATTACATACTTCGAAGTAAGCAAACTTTAATTGAACAAGTGCAAAAGCTAATACTTTGCTTTAAAATAACGATTTATGTGGTAATATGGTATTTTGCATCTGTCCTATAAAAGTTTACTCGTTTCGCTCCATTGAATCATTCGAAATAAATTATTTTGACACAACAACAACGAAAATAATTTGTTTTTGTTTAAACTGTAACATAAGTCGCTTTTATAAAACGAACTAAGACGTTTGGCATCTGTTTATTGAAAGTTTTCTCGTTTGGGGGCATAAAATCGTTTGAAATTAACAGTTCTGGTCAAAACTATAACGTAAATTATTTCTTTGTATCACTTTAAAGATTTGCGTTATAGTCTTGACGAGAACTGTTAATTTCAAACGATTCTATGCTTTGAAACCAGTATACTTTCACTGAACAAAGGCAAAACGTCTGATTTCGCCTTTAAAAAACGATTTATGTCACAGTTTGGATTAAAACCAATGATTTTCGTTTATTCATTGTTACAAACAAGAAACCTTACATCAAAGAAACTGAAAACCTCTTATTCAGGCCCAGAAAATCAAATTACGTTTCAGTCTAGACACAAATTGCTGTTTTTAGACGATTCTTTCTTTTGAACACGAAAACTTACATTAAAAAGATTAAAAACGTCTTATTCTGGCTCAAAACTGCAAATTATGTATTACTTTGGATAAAAGCAGTTTATCCTGATTACTCCTTTGCTTAGAATAGAGCAAACTTGTATAAAACTTAATGAAAACTTTAAATTTCGTCTCAAAGAAATAATTTACGTTATAGTTTTGACCAGAACTGTTAATTTCAAACGATTTTATGCCCCCAAACGAGAAAACTTTCACTAAACAAATGCCAAACGTCTTAGTTCGTTTTATAAAAGCGACTTATGTAACAGTTTAAACAAAAACAAATTATTTTCGCTGTTGTGTTAAAATAATTTATTTCGAATGATTCAATGGAGCGAAACGAGTAAACTTTTATAGGACAGATGCAAAATACCATATTACCATATAAATCGTTATTTTAAAGCAAAGTATTAGCTTTTGCACTTGTTCAATTAAAGTTTGCTTACTTCGAAGTATGTAATCGTCCGAAATATTTTTTTTTGCCAAAACTATAACGTAATTTGTTCTTTTGAGCTTGAATATAGAGTTTTAATTACGTTTTATAGTAGTTTACTCTACTCTAAGCATAGAATCAAACAGAGTAATCCGCTTTTGTTAAAACTGATACATAATTTGCTCTTATTTTCGAGAATAAGACGTTTTCAATATGCTTGATAAAATTTTTCTTGTTTATAGCAAGGAATCGTTTAAAATAAGCTGTATTTGCTTAAACTGATACGTAATTCGATATTTATGCATGGATACGAAGTTTTCAGTTTCTTTGACGTGAAATTTCTTGTTGCAAAAGGTAATACTTTGCTTTAAAACAACGCTTTATATGGTAATATGTGGTTTTGCATCTGCCCCATAAAAGTTCATTAGTTTCGAATCATAAATTCGTTTGAAATAAACAGTGCTGGTCAAAACTATAATGTAAATTATTTCTTTGAGACGAAATTTAAAGTTTTCATTAAGTTTTATACAAGTTTACTCTATTTTAAGTAAAGGAGTAATCAGGATAAATTGCTTTTATCTAGAGTAATATATAATTTGCAGTTTTCAGCCAGAATAAGACGTTTTTAATCTTTTTAATGTAAGTTTTCGTGTTCAAGACAAAAGATCGTCTAAAATAAGCAGTTTTTGTCCAGACTGAAACGTAATTCGAATTTCTGTGCCTGAATAAGTGGTTTTCAGTTTCTTTGATGTAAGGTTTCTTGTTTGTAACAATGAATTAACAAAAATATTTGGTTTTTATCCAAACTGTGGCATGAATCAGCTTTAAGACTATAACGCAAATCTTTTGTTTTGTGCTAAAATAAGACGTTTTTAGTCAGTTTGATATAAGTTTTCTTGTTCAAAGCAAAATATTGTCGAAAATCAACCGTTTTTGTCTAAACTGATACAAAATTCGGTGGTTTGTGTCCGAATACAAAGTTTTCAGATTTTTTAATGTTAGGTTTGCTGCTTCTAACAAAGAATCAACGAAAATATTTTGTTTTAATACAAACTGCAATATAAAATGTCTTCATAGGACAAAACATGATGTTTGGCATCTGTTTAATAAAAATTTACTCGTTTGGAAGCATAGAATCATTTCAAATAAGCTATTCTCGTCGAAACTATAATGTAATTAGTATTTTGTGCTAGAATACAGCGTTTTTGTTAGATTTATTAACAATTTTGTCTATTTTAAGCAATGAAACGAATAGGATTAGCTGCCTTTATCTAAAGTGATACATAAATTGCTCTTTTATGCCAGATTAATACGTTTTTAGTCTGTTCGATGTAAGTTTTCTTGTTCAAAGCAAAAGATCGTCTAAAATAAGCCGTTTTTGTTTGAACTGATGAACAATTCAGACTGAGAGTCAACAAAAATAATTTATTTTAATCCAAACTGATACTTTTTGACCCTATAAAAGTCCTATAAGAGTCCGAGATACGCCGTTCTCGTCAAGTCTATAACGTAATTCGTTTTTTTGTGTCAGAATACGACGTTTTCTGTCTGTTTAATATAAGTTTTTAATAATAATAATAATAATAATAACAATAATAGTAATAATAATAATAATAATAATAATAATAATAATAAAAATAATTATACTAATAATATTAATAATAATAATAATAATAATAAAAATAATAATAGTAATAAAAGTAAGCTTAGTTTTCTAAGCAAAAATGAAGCTTATTTTGTGTGTTATATGAGCGTTATCTCATTTCTATGCAAGAGATCATCTGTGATCTGTGTTTTTAGGCAAGAAATTGTCTAAAATTAATAACTCATTTTAAAACTGGTATAAAATCATTTACTATACAAAAGTTAATAATAATAATAATAATAATAATAATAATAATAACAATAATAATAATAATAATAATAATAATAATAATAATAATAATAATAATAATAATAATAATAATAATAACAATAATAATAATAATAATAATAATAATAATAATAATAATAATAATAATAATAAAAATAATAATAATAGTAGTAATAAAAGTAAGCTTAGTTTTCTAAGCAAAAATAAAGCTTATTTTGTGTTATATGAGCGTTTTCTCATTTCTATGCAAAAGATCATGTGTGATCAGTGTTTTTAGGCAATCTTAGCCATTTTATAGTTTTTAAGCAAGAAATTGGCTAAAATTAATCACTCATTTTAAAACTGGTATAAAATCATTTACTATACAAAAGTTAATAATAATAATAATAACAATAATAATAATAATAATAATAATAGTAATAGTAACAAAAGTAATAATAATAATGAATGAAGCTTATTTTGTGTGTTATATGAGCGTTTTCTCATTTCTATGCAAGAGATCATCTGTGATCTGTGTTGTTAGGCAAGAAATTGAATAAAATTAATAACTCATTTTAAAACTGGTATAAAAACATTTACTATACAAAAGTTAATAATAATAATAATAATAATAATAATAATAATAATAATAATAATAATAATAATAATAATAGTAATAAATAAAATAATAATAATAATAATAATAATAATAATAATAATAATGATAATAATACTTATAATAATGAATTTCTTTCTAAATTAAAGCTTAGTTTTTTTAAGCAAAAATGATGCTTATTTTGTGTTATCTGAGCGTTTTCTCATTTCTATGCAAGAGATCATCTGTGATCTGTGTTTTTAGGCAAGAAATTGTCTAAAATTAATAATTCATTTTAAAACTGTTATAAAAACATTTACTATACAAAAGTTATAATCGGTTATTAATAATAATAATATTAATAATAATAATTATAATAATAATAATAATAATAATAATAATAATAATAATAATAGTTATAATAATAATAATAATAATAATAAAAATAATAATAATAGTAGTAATAAAAGTAAGCTTAGTTTTCTAAGCAAAAATGAAGCTTATTTTGTGTTATATGAGCGTTTTATCATTTCTATGCAAAAGATCATGTGTGATGTGTGTTTTAGGCAATCTAAGCCATTTTATAGTTTTTAATATTTAACAAAAATTTGCTTTAAAATAAAATGTTTGAAAAACTGAAATTAAACTAAATTAATTGTGTCTAACACTTTAGTAGAGGAAAAAGGAGGAGACATAAAAGTCACTAAAGTCTTAGAGTTGCCTTTAGTCGTCATATTAATAACAATAACATTTATAATAACAATACTAGTAGTACTAAATTTGCTTATATGCAAGCGCTTAATTAAAGTAACAGTTTTTTTGTTCTTTGCTTATATCTCGAAAACAGTTACTCCTATCAATTTTTACTTTTTCACCAAAATTAAAGGTGATAAAATTTCCTACAAAATAGTTATTTGCATTTTTCATGTAGAACTAACCATAAGCGAGATATAAGTTTGAAAGTAATTAATAATTAAAAAAAAGTGTTTTAACAGAAAATGTCTTGTGATTTATAATACATTTAATTTATTGGGTCCAATACTTTATTAGAAGAAAAAGGAGGTGACATAAAAGTCACTGAAGTTTTCAGAGTCGTTTTTAAATGCTGCATTTTTGTCTTCGTCTCAAACATTGAAAACTGAATTACATTTTTGTTCAGTAACAGTTACAGTTTTCTTATTGGTTTTTTGCTTATATCTCGAAAACAGTTACTCCTATGAAATTTTAACTTTCTTTCACAATTAAAGCTAATAAAATTTCCAACAAAATAGTTATTTGCACCTCCTTTTTCTTCTAATTAAGTATTGGACCCAATAAATTAAGTGTATTTTAAATCACAAGACATTTTCTGTTAAAACACATTTTTTTTTAATTATTAATTATTTTCAAACTTATATCTCGCTTTAATTTTGAAAGAAAGATAAAATTTGATAGGTGTAACTGTTTTCGAGATATAAGCTAGAAACCAAAATCTGTTACATTAATTAAGCGCTTGCATATAAGCAAATTTAGTACTATTAGTATTATTATTATTAATGTTATTGTTATTAATATGACGACTAAAAACGACTCTGAAGTCTTTGGTGACTTTTATGTCTTCTCCTTTTTCCTATACTAAAGTGTTAGACTCAATTAACTTAGTTTAATTTCGGTTTTTTAAACATTATATTTTAAAGCAAATTTTTGTTAAAGATTATTTATATCCAACTCCATAACTCGCTTATGGTTGGTCTTACAAAAAAAATGCAAATAACTATTTTGTAGGAAATTTTATCAGCTTTAATTTTGAAAAAAAGATAAAAATTGATAGGAGTAATTGTTTTCGAGATATAAGCAAAAAACCAAAGTAAAAACTGTTACAGTTACTGAGCAAAAATGTAAGTTTTCGAGATATAAGCAAGAAACTGTTACCTTAATTAAGCGCTTGCATATAAGCAAATCTAGTACTATTAGTATTATTATTATTAATGTTATTGTTATTGATATGACGACTAAGAACGACTCTCAAGACTTTGGTGACTTTTATGTCACCTCCTTTTTCTTCTAATAAAGTATTGGACCCAATAAATTAAGTGTATTTTAAATCACAAGACATTTTCTGTAAAACACTTTTTTTTAAATATTAATTATTTTTAAACTTATATCTCGCTTATGGTTAGTCCTACATGAAAAATGCAAATTACTATTTTGTAGGAAATTTTATTTTTTAGTTTTTTAAACATTTTATTTTAAAGCAAGTTTTTGTTAAATATTATTTATATCCAACTCTATAACTCGCTTATGGTTGGTCCTACAAGAAAAATGCAAATAACTATTTTGTAGGAAATTTTATCAGCTTTAATTTTGAAAAAAAGATAAAAATTAATAGGAGTAACTGTTTTCGAGATATAAGCAAAAAACCAATAAGAAAACTGTAACTGTTACTGAACAAAAATGTAATTCAGTTTTCAATGTTTGAGACGAAGACGAAAATGCAGCATTTAAAAACGACTCTGAAGACTTTTGTGACTTTTAAGTCACCTCCTTTTTCTTCTAATAATGTATTGGACCCAATAAATTAAGTGTATTTTAAATCACATGACATTTTCTGTTAAAGCACTTTTTTTTAAATATTGATTATTTTCAAACTTATATCTCGCTTATGGTTAGTCCTACATGAAAAATGCAAATAACTATTTTGTAGGAAATTTTATCAGCTTTAATTTTAGTAAACAGATAAAAATTGATAGGAGTAACTGTTTTCGAGATATAAGCAAGAAACCAAAAAACTGTTACCTTAATAAAGCGCTTGCATATAAGCAAATTTAGTACTATTAGTATTATTATTATTAATGTTATTGTTATTAATATGACGACTAAAAACGACTCTGAAGACTTTGGTGACTTTTATGTCTTCTCCTTTTTCCTATACTAAAGTGTTAGACACAATTAATTTAGTTTAATTTCAGTATTTCAAACATTTTATTTTAAAGCAAATTTTTGTTAAATATTATTTATATCTATCTCTATAACTCGCTTATGCTTGGTCCTACAAGAAAAATACAAATAACTATTATGTAGGAAATTTTATCAGCTTTAATTTTAGTAAAAAGATAAAAATTGATAGGAGTAACTGTTTTCGAGATATAAGCAAGAAACCAAAAAACTGTTACCTTAATAAAGCGCTTGCATATAAGCAAATTTAGTACTATTAGTATTATTATTATTAATGTTATTGTTATTGATATGACGACTAAGAACGACTCTCAAGACTTTGGTGACTTTTATGTCACCTCCTTTTTCTTCTAATAAAGTATTGGACCCAATAAATTAAGTGTATTTTAAATCACAAGACATTTTCTGTTAAAGCACTTTTTTTGTAAATATTAATTATTTTTTAACTTATATCTCGCTTATGGTTAGTCCTATATGAAAAATGCAAATTACTATTTTGTAGGAAATTTTATTTTTTAGTTTTTCAAACATTTTATTTTAAAGCAAGTTTTTGTTAAATATTATTTATATCCAACTCTATAACTCGCTTATGGTTGGTCCTACAAGAAAAATGCAAATAACTATTTTGTAGGAAATTTTATCAGCTTTAATTTTGAAAAAAAGATAAAAATTGATAGGAATAATTGTTTTCGAGATATAAGCAAAAAACCAAAGTGAAAACTGTTACAGTTACTAAACAAAAATGTAATTCAGTTTTCAATGTTTGAGACGAAGACGAAAATGCAGCATTCAAAAACGACTCTGAAGACTTCTGTGACTTTTAAGTCACCTCCTTTTTCTTCTAATAATGTATTGGACCCAATAAATTAAGTGTATTTTAAATCACATGACATTTTCTGTTAAAGCACTTTTTTTTAAATATTGATTATTTTCAAACTTTTATCTCGCTTATGGTTAGTCCTACATGAAAAATGCAAATAACTATTTTGTAGGAAATTTTATCAGCTTTAATTTTAGTAAACAGATAAAAATTGATAGGAGTAACTGTTTTCGAGATATAAGCAAGAAACCAAAAAACTGTTACCTTAATAAAGCGCTTGCATATAAGCAAATTTAGTACTATTAGTATTATTATTATTAATGTTATTGTTATTAATATGACGACTAAAAACGACTCTGAAGACTTTGGTGACTTTTATGTCTTCTCCTTTTTCCTATACTAAAGTGTTAGACACAATTAATTTAGTTTAATTTCAGTATTTCAAACATTTTATTTTAAAGCAAATTTTTGTTAAATATTATTTATATCTATCTCTATAACTCGCTTATGCTTGGTCCTACAAGAAAAATACAAATAACTATTTTGTAGGAAATTTTATCAGCTTCAATTTTAGTAAAAAGATAAAAATTGATAGGAGTAACTGTTTTCGAGATATAAGCAAGAAACCAATAAACTGTTACCTTAATAAAGCGCTTGCATATAAGCAAATTTAGTACTATTAATATTATTATTATTAATGTTATTGTTATTGATATGACGACTAAGAACGACTCTCAAGACTTTGGTGACTTTTATGTCACCTCCTTTTTCTTCTAATAAAGTATTGGACACAATAAATTAAGTGTATTTTAAATCACAAGACATTTTCTGTTAAAGCACTTTTTTTTTAAATATTAATTATTTTTAAACTTATATCTCGCTTATGGTTAGTCCTATATGAAAAATGCAAATTACTATTTTGTAGAAAATTTTATTTTTTAGTTTTTCAAACATTTTATTTTAAAGCAAGTTTTTGTTAAATATTATTTATATCCAACTCTATAACTCGCTTATGGTTGGTCCTACAAGAAAAATGCAAATAACTATTTTGTAGGAAATTTTATCAGCTTTAATTTTAAAAGAAAGATAAAAATTGATAGGAATAATTGTTTTCGAGATATAAGCAAAAAACCAAAGTGAAAACTGTTACAGTTACTAAACAAAAATGTAATTCAGTTTTCAATGTTTGAGACGAAGACGAAAATGCAGCATTTAAAAACGACTCTGAAGACTTCTGTGACTTTTAAGTCACCTCCTTTTTCTTCTAATAATGTATTGGACCCAATAAATTAAGTGTATTTTAAATCACAAGACATTTTCTGTTAAAGCACTTTTTTTTAAATATTGATTATTTTCAAACTTATATCTCGCTTATGGTTAGTCCTACATGAAAAATGCAAATAACTATTTTGTAGAAAATTTTATCAGCTTTAGTTTTAGTAAACAGATAAAAATTGATAGGAGTAACTGTTTTCGAGATATAAGCAAGAAACCAAAAAACTGTTACCTTAATAAAGCGCTTGCATATAAGCAAATTTAGTACTATTAGTATTATTATTATTAATGTTATTGTTATTAATATGACGACTAAAAACGACTCTGAAGACTTTGGTGACTTTTATGTCTTCTCCTTTTTCCTATACTAAAGTGTTAGACACAATTAATTTAGTTTAATTTCAGTATTTCAAACATTTTATTTTAAAGCAAATTTTTGTTAAATATTATTTATATCTATCTCTATAACTCGCTTATGCTTGGTCCTACAAGAAAAATACAAATAACTATTTTGTAGGAAATTTTATCAGCTTTAATTTTAGTAAAAAGATAAAAATTGATAGGAGTAACTGTTTTCGAGATATAAACAAGAAACCAATAAACTGTTACCTTAATAAAGCGCTTGCATATAAGCAAATTTAGTATTATTAGTATTATTATTATTAATGTTATTGTTATTAATATGACGACTAAAAACAACTCTCAAAACTTTGGTGACTTTTATGTCTTCTCCTTTTTCCTCAACTAAAGTGTTAGTCTTAATTAATTTAGTTTAATTTCGGTTTTTCAAACATTTTATTTTAAAGCAAATTTTTGTTAAAGATTATTTATATCCAACTCTATAACTCGCTTATGGTTGGTCCTACAAAAAAAATGCCAATAACTATTTTGTAGGAAATTTTATCAGCTTTGATTTTGAAAGAAAGATAAAAATTGATAGGAGTAACTGTTTTCGAGATATACGCAAAAAACCAATAAGAAAACTGTAACTGTTACTAAACAAAAATGTAATTCAGTATTCAATGTTTGAGACAAAGACGAAAATGCAGCATTTAAAATCGACTCTGAAGACTTCAGTGACTTTTATGTCACCTCCTTTTTCTTCTAATAAAGTATTGGACCCATTAAATTAAGTGTATTTTAAATCACAAGACATTTTCTGTTAAAGCACTTTTTTTTAATATTAATTATTTTCAAACTTATATCTCGCTTATGGTTAGTCCTACATGAAAAATGCAAATAACTATTTTGTAGGAAATTTTATCAGCTTTAATTTTGAAAGAAAGATAAAAATTGATAGGAATAATTGTTTTCGAGATATAAGCAAAAAACCAAAGTGAAAACTGTTACAGTTACTAAACAAAAATGTAATTCAGTTTTCAATGTTTGAGACGAAGACGAAAATGCAGCATTTAAAAACGACTCTGAAGACTTCTGTGACTTTTAAGTCACCTCCTTTTTCTTCTAATAATGTATTGGACCCAATAAATTAAGTGTATTTTAAATCACAAGACATTTTCTGTTAAAGCACTTTTTTTTAAATATTGATTATTTTCAAACTTATATCTCGCTTAAGGTTAGTCCTACATGAAAAATGCAAATAACTATTTTGTAAAAAATTTTATCAGCTTTAATTTTAGTAAACAGATAAAAATTGATAGGAGTAACTGTTTTCGAGATATAAGCAAGAAACCAAAAAACTGTTACTTTAATAAAGCGCTTGCATATAAGCAAATTTAGTACTATTAGTATTATTATTATTAATGTTATTGTTATTAATATGACGACTAAAAACGACTCTGAAGACTTTGGTGACTTTTATGTCTTCTCCTTTTTCCTATACTAAAGTGTTAGACACAATTAATTTAGTTTAATTTCAGTATTTCAAACATTTTATTTTAAAGCAAATTTTTGTTAAAGATTATTTATATCCAACTCTATAACTCGCTTATGGTTGGTCCAACAAAAAAAATGCCAATAACTATTTTGTAGGAAATTTTATCAGCTTTGATTTTGAAAAAAAGACAAAAATTGATAGGAGTAATTGTTTTCGAGATATAAGCAAAAAACCAAAGTAAAAACTGTTACAGTTACTGAACAAAAATGTAATTCAGTTTTCAATGTTTGAGACGAAGACGAAAATGCAGCATTTAAAAACGACTCTGAAGATTTCAGTGACTTTTAAGTCACCTCCTTTTTCTTCTAATAATGTATTGGACCCAATAAATTAAGTGTATTTTAAATCACATGACATTTTCTGTTAAAGCACTTTTTTTTAAATATTGATTATTTTCAAACTTTTATCTCGCTTATGGTTAGTCCTACATGAAAAATGCAAATAACTATTTTGTAGGACATTTTATCAGCTTTAATTTTAGTAAACAGATAAAAATTGATAGGAGTAACTGTTTTCGAGATATAAGCAAGAAACCAAAAAACTGTTACCTTAATAAAGCGCTTGCATATAAGCAAATTTAGTACTATTAGTATTATTATTATTAATGTTATTGTTATTGATATGACGACTAAGAACGACTCTCAAGACTTTGGTGACTTTTATGTCACCTCCTTTTTCTTCTAATAAAGTATTGGACCCAATAAATTAAGTGTATTTTAAATCACAAGACATTTTCTGTTAAAGCACTTTTTTTGTAAATATTAATTATTTTTAAACTTATATCTCGCTTATGGTTAGTCCTATATGAAAAATGCAAATTACTATTTTGTAGGAAATTTTATTTTTTAGTTTTTCAAACATTTTATTTTAAAGCAAGTTTTTGTTAAATATTATTTATATCCAACTCTATAACTCGCTTATGGTTGGTCCTACAAGAAAAATGCAAATAACTATTTTGTAGGAAATTTTATCAGCTTTAATTTTGAAAAAAAGATAAAAATTGATAGGAATAATTGTTTTCGAGATATAAGCAAAAAACCAAAGTGAAAACTGTTACAGTTACTAAACAAAAATGTAATTCAGTTTTCAATGTTTGAGACGAAGACGAAAATGCAGCATTCAAAAACGACTCTGAAGACTTCTGTGACTTTTAAGTCACCTCCTTTTTCTTCTAATAATGTATTGGACCCAATAAATTAAGTGTATTTTAAATCACATGACATTTTCTGTTAAAGCACTTTTTTTTAAATATTGATTATTTTCAAACTTTTATCTCGCTTATGGTTAGTCCTACATGAAAAATGCAAATAACTATTTTGTAGGAATTTTTATCAGCTTTAATTTTAGTAAACAGATAAAAATTGATAGGAGTAACTGTTTTCGAGATATAAGCAAGAAACCAAAAAACTGTTACCTTAATAAAGCGCTTGCATATAAGCAAATTTAGTACTATTAGTATTATTATTATTAATGTTATTGTTATTAATATGACGACTAAAAACGACTCTGAAGACTTTGGTGACTTTTATGTCTTCTCCTTTTTCCTATACTAAAGTGTTAGACACAATTAATTTAGTTTAATTTCAGTATTTCAATCATTTTATTTTAAAGCAAATTTTTGTTAAATATTATTTATATCTATCTCTATAACTCGCTTATGCTTGGTCCTACAAGAAAAATACAAATAACTATTTTGTAGGAAATTTTATCAGCTTTAATTTTAGTAAAAAGATAAAAATTGATAGGAGTAACTGTTTTCGAGATATAAACAAGAAACCAATAAACTGTTACCTTAATAAAGCGCTTGCATATAAGCAAATTTAGTACTATTAATATTATTATTATTAATGTTATTGTTATTGATATGACGACTAAGAACGACTCTCAAGACTTTGGTGACTTTTATGTCACCTCCTTTTTCTTCTAATAAAGTATTGGACACAATAAATTAAGTGTATTTTAAATCACAAGACATTTTCTGTTAAAGCACTTTTTTTTTAAATATTAATTATTTTTAAACTTATATCTCGCTTATGGTTAGTCCTATATGAAAAATGCAAATTACTATTTTGTAGGAAATTTTATTTTTTAGTTTTTCAAACATTTTATTTTAAAGCAAGTTTTTGTTAAATATTATTTATATCCAACTCTATAACTCGCTTATGGTTGGTCCTACAAGAAAAATGCAAATAACTATTTTGTAGGAAATTTTATCAGCTTTAATTTTAAAAGAAAGATAAAAATTGATAGGAATAATTGTTTTCGAGATATAAGCAAAAAACCAAAGTGAAAACTGTTACAGTTACTAAACAAAAATGTAATTCAGTTTTCAATGTTTGAGACGAAGACGAAAATGCAGCATTTAAAAACGACTCTGAAGACTTCTGTGACTTTTAAGTCATCTCCTTTTTCTTCTAATAATGTATTGGACCCAATAAATTAAGTGTATTTTAAATCACAAGACATTTTCTGTTAAAGCACTTTTTTTTAAATATTGATTATTTTCAAACTTATATCTCGCTTATGGTTAGTCCTACATGAAAAATGCAAATAACTATTTTGTAGGAAATTTTATCAGCTTTAATTTTAGTAAAAAGATAAAAATTGATAGGAGTAACTGTTTTCGAGATATAAACAAGAAACCAATAAACTGTTACCTTAATAAAGCGCTTGCATATAAGCAAATTTAGTATTATTAGTATTATTATTATTAATGTTATTGTTATTAATATGACGACTAAAAACAACTCTCAAAACTTTGGTGACTTTTATGTCTTCTCCTTTTTCCTCAACTAAAGTGTTAGTCTTAATTAATTTAGTTTAATTTCGGTTTTTCAAACATTTTATTTTAAAGCAAATTTTTGTTAAAGATTATTTATATCCAACTCTATAACTCGCTTATGGTTGGTCCTACAAAAAAAATGCCAATAACTATTTTGTAGGAAATTTTATCAGCTTTGATTTTGAAAGAAAGATAAAAATTGATAGGAGTAACTGTTTTCGAGATATAAGCAAAAAACCAATAAGAAAACTGTAACTGTTACTAAACAAAAATGTAATTCAGTATTCAATGTTTGAGACAAAGACGAAAATGCAGCATTTAAAATCGACTCTGAAGACTTCAGTGACTTTTATGTCACCTCCTTTTTTTTCTAATAAAGTATTGGACCCATTAAATTAAGTGTATTTTAAATCACAAGACATTTTCTGTTAAAGCACTTTTTTTTAATATTAATTATTTTCAAACTTATATCTCGCTTATGGTTAGTCCTACATGAAAAATGCAAATAACTATTTTGTAGGAAATTTTATCAGCTTTAATTTTGAAAGAAAGATAAAAATTGATAGGAATAATTGTTTTCGAGATATAAGCAAGAAACCAAAAAACTGTTACTTTAATAAAGCGCTTGCATATAAGCAAATTTAGTACTATTAGTATTATTATTATTAATGTTATTGTTATTAATATGACGACTAAAAACGACTCTGAAGACTTTGGTGACTTTTATGTCTTCTCCTTTTTCCTATACTAAAGTGTTAGACACAATTAATTTAGTTTAATTTCAGTATTTCAAACATTTTATTTTAAAGCAAATTTTTGTTAAAGATTATTTATATCCAACTCTATAACTCGCTTATGGTTGGTCCTACAAAAAAAATGCCAATAACTATTTTGTAGGAAATTTTATCAGCTTTGATTTTGAAAAAAAGACAAAAATTGATAGGAGTAATTGTTTTCGAGATATAAGCAAAAAACCAAAGTAAAAACTGTTACAGTTACTGAACAAAAATGTAATTCAGTTTTCAATGTTTGAGACGAAGACGAAAATGCAGCATTTAAAAACGACTCTGAAGACTTCAGTGACTTTTATGTCACCTCCTTTTTCTTCTAATAAAGTATTGGACCCATTAAATTAAGTGTATTTTAAATCACAAGACATTTTCTGTTAAAGCACTTTTTTTTTAAATATTAATTATTTTCAAACTTATATCTCGCTTATGGTTAGTCCTACATGAAAAATGCAAATAACTATTTTGTAGGAAATTTTATCAGCTTTAATTTTGAAAGAGAGATAAAAATTGATAGGAGTAATTGTTTTCGAGATATAAGCAAAAAACCAAAGTAAAAACTGTTACAGTTACTGAACAAAAATGTAATTCAGTTTTCAATGTTTGAGACGAAGACGAAAATGCAGCATTTAAAAACGACTCTGAAGACTTCAGCGACTTTTATGTCACCTCCTTTTTCTTCTAATAAAGTATTGGACCCAATAAATTAAGTGTATTTTAAATCACAAGACATTTTCTGTTAAAGCACTTTTTTTTTAAATATTAATAATTTTTAAACTTATATCTCGCTTATGGTTAGTCTTACATGAAAAATGCAAATAACTATTTTGTAGAAAATTTTATCGGCTTTAATTTTAGTAAAAAGATAAAAATTGATATAAGTAACTGTTTTCCAGATATAAGCAAGAAACCAAAAAACTGTTACCCTAATTAAGCGTTTGCATGTAAGCAAATTTAGTACTATTAGTATTATTATTAATGTTATTGTTATTAATATGACGACAAAAGACGACTCTGAAACCTTTAGTGACCTTTATGTCTTCTCCTTTTTTCTCTACTAAAGTGTTAGACACAATTAATTTAGTTTAATTTTAGTTTTTCAAACATTTTATTTTAAAGCAAGTTTTTGTTAAATATTATTTATATCCAACTCTATAACTCGCTTATGGTTGGTCCTACAAGAAAAATGCAAATAACTATTTTGTAGGAAATTTTATCAGCTTTAATTTTGAAAGAAAGATAAAAATTGATAGGAGTAACTGTTTTCGAGATATAAGCAAAAAACCAATAAGAAAACTGTAACTGTTACTGAACAAAATTGTAATTCAGTTTTCAATGTTTGAGACGAAGACGAAAATGCAGCATTATTATTATTATTAATGTTATTGTTATTAATATGACGACTAAAAACGACTTTGAAGACTTTGGTGACTTTTATGTCTTCTCCTTTTTCCTATACTAAAGTGTTAGACTCAATTTAATTTCGGTTTTTCAAACATTATATTTTAAAGCAAATTTTTGTTAAAGATTATTTATATCCAACTCTATAACTCGCTTATGGTTGGTCTTACAAAAGAAATGCAAATAACTATTTTGTAGGAAATTTTATCAGCTTTAATTTTGAAAGAAAGATAAAAATTGATAGGAGTAATTGTTTTCAAGATATAAGCAAAAAACCAAAGTAAAAACTGTTACAGTTACTGAACAAAAATGTAAGTTTTCGAGATATAAGCAAGAAACTGTTACCTTAATTAAGCGCTTGCATATAAGCAAATTTAGTACTATTAGTATTATTATTATTATTAATGTTATTGTTATTGATATGACGACTAAGAACGACTCTCAAGACTTTGGTGACTTTTATGTCACCTCCTTTTTCTTCTAATAAATTATTGGACCCAATAAATTAAGTGTATTTTAAATCACAAGACATTTTCTGTTAAAGCACTTTTTTTTTAAATATTAATTATTTTTAAACTTATATCTCGCTTATGGTTAGTCCTACATGAAAAATGCAAATTACTATTTTGTAGGAATTTTTATCAGCTTTAATTTTAGTAAAAAGATATAAAAATTGATAGGAGTAACTGTTTTCGAGATATAAGCAAGAAACCAAAAAACTGTTACCTTAATAAAGCGCTTGCATATAAGCAAATTTAGTACTATTAGTATTATTATTATTAATGTTATTGTTATTAATATGACGACTAAAGACGACTCTGAAACATTTAGTGACTTTTATGTCTTCTCCTTTTTCCTATACTAAAGTGTTAGACCCAATTAATTTAGTTTAATTTCGGTTTTTCAAACATTTTATTTTATAGCAAATTTTTGTTAAAGATTATTTATATCCAACTCTATAACTCGCTTATGGTTGGTCTTACAAAAGAAATGCAAATAACTATTTTGTAGGAAATTTTATCAGCTTTAATTTTGAAAGAAAGATAAAAATTGATAGGAGTAATTGTTTTCGAGATATAAGCAAAAAACCAAAGTGAAAACTGTTACAGTTACTGAACAAAAATGTAATTCAGTTTTCAATGTTTGAGACGAAGACGAAAATGCAGCATTTAAAAACGACCCTGAAGACTTCAGTGACTTTTATGTCACCTCCTTTTTCTTCTAATAGAGTATTGGTCCCAATAAATTAAGTGTATTTTAAATCACAAGACATTTTCTGTTAAAGCACTTTTTTTTTAAATATTAATAATTTTCAAACTTCTATCTCGCTTGTGGTTAGTCCTACATAAAAAATGCAAATAACTATTTTGTAGGAAATTTTATCAGCTTTAATTTTAGTAAAAAGATAAAAATTGATAGGAGTAACTGTTTTCGAGATATAAGCAAGAGACTGTTACCTTAATTAAGCGCTTGCATATAAGCAAATTTAGTAATATTAGTATTATTATTATTAATGTTATTGTTATTAATAGGGCGACTAAAGACGACTCTGAAACATTTAGTGACTTTTATGTCTTTTTCTTTTTCCTCTACTAAAGTGTTAGACACAATTAATTTAGTTTAATTCCGGTTTTTCAAGCATTTTATTTTAAAGCAAATTTTTGTTAAATATTATTTATATCCAACTCTATAACTCGTTTATGCTTGGTCCTACAAGAAAAATGTAAATAACTATTTTGTTGGAAATTGTATCGGCTTTAATTTTGAAAGAAAGGTAAAATTTGATAGGAGTAACTGTTTTCGAGATATAAGCAAAAAACCAATAAGAAAACTGTAACTTTTACTGAACAAAAATGTAACTCAGTTTTCAATGTTTAAGACGAAGACAAAAGTGCAGCATTTAAAAACGACTCTGAAGACGTCAGTGATCTTTATGTCACCTCCTTTTTCTTCTAATAAAGTATTGGACCCAATAAATTAAGTGTATTTTAAATCACAAGACATTTTCTGTTAAAGCACTTTTTTTTTAAATAATAATTATTTTCAAACTTATATCTCGCTTATGGTTAGTCCTACATGAAAAATGCAAATAACTATTTTGTAGGAAATTTTATCAGCTTTAATTTTAGTAAAAAGATAAAAATTGATAGGAGTAACTGTTTTCGAGATATAATCAAGAAACCAAAAAACCAAAGCTGATAAAATTTCCTACAAAATAGTTATTGGCATTTTTTTTGTAAGACCAACCATAAGCGAGTTATAGAGTTGGATATAAAAAATCTTTAACAAAAATTTGCTTTAAAATATAATGTTTGAAAAACCGAAATTAAACTAAATTAATTGAGTCTAAAACTTTAGTATAGGAAAAAGGAGAAGACATAAAAGTCACCAAAGTCTTCAGAGTCGTTTTTAGTTGTCATATTAATAACAATAACATTAATAATAATAATAATGCTGCATTTTCGTCTTCGTCTCAAACATTGAAAACTGAATTACATTTTTGTTCAGTTACAGTTTCAGTTTTCTTATTGGTTTTTTGCTTATATCTCGAAAACAGTTACTCCTATCAATTTTTATCTTTTTTTCAAAATTAAAGCTGATAAAATTTCCTACAAAATAGTTATTTACATTTTTCTTGTAGGACCAACCATAAGCGAGTTATAGAGTTGGGTATAAATAATATTTAACAAAAACTTGCTTTAAAATAAAATGTTTGAAAAACTAAAATTAAACTAAATTAATTGTGTCTAACACTTTAGTAGAGGAAAAAGGAGAAGACATAAAGGTCACTAAAGGTTTCAGAGTCGTCTTTAGTCGTCATATTAATAACAATAACATTAATAATAATAATAATGCTGCATTTTCGTCTTCGTCTCAAACATTGAAAACTGAATTACATTTTTGTTCAGTAACAGTTACAGTTTTCTTATTGGTTTTTTGCTTATATCTCGAAAACAGTTACTCCTATTAATTTTTATCTTTCTTTTAAAATTAAAGCTGATAAAATTTCCTACAAAATAGTTATTTGCATTTTTTTGTAGGACCAACCATAAGCGAGTTATAGAGTTGGATATAAATAATCTTTAACAAAAATTTGCTTTAAAATAAAATGTTTGAAAAACCGATATTAAACTAAATTAATTGGGTCAAACACTTTAGTAGAGGAAAAATGAGAAGACATAAAAGTCACCAAAGTCTTCAGAGTTGTTTTTAGTACTAAATTTGCTTATATGCAAGCGCTTAATTAAGGTAACAGTTTTTTGGTCTCTTGCTTACATCTCGAAAACAGTTACTCCTATCAATTTTTATCTTTTTACTAAAATTAAAGCTGATAAAATTTCCTACAAAATAGTAATTTGCATTTTTCATGTAGGACTAACCATAAGCGAGAAATAAGTTTGAAAATAATTAATATTTAAGAAAAAAAGTGCTTTAACAGAAAATGTTTTGTGATTTAAAATACACTTAATTTATTAGGTCCAATACTTTATTAGAAGAAAAAGGAGGTGACATATAAGTCACTGAAGTCTTCAGAGTCGATTTTAAATGCTGCATTTTCGTCTTCGTCTCAAACATTGAAAACTGAATTACATTTTTGTTCAGTAACAGTTACAGTTTTCTTATTGGTTTTTTGCTTATATCTCGAAAACAGTTACTCCTATCAATTTTTATCTTTTTTTCAAAATTAAAGCTGATAAAATTTCCTACAAAATAGTTATTTGCATTTTTCTTGTAAGACCAACCATAAGCGAGTTATAGAGTTAGATATAAATAATATTTAACAAATGTTATTGTTATTAATATGACGACTAAAGACGACTCTGAAACCTTTAATGACATTTATGTCTTCTCCTTTTATTATATTTATTTTTATTTATATAATTATTTTGTAGGAAATTTTATCAGCTTTAGTTACTGAACAAAAATGTAATTCAGTTTTCAATGTTTGAGAGGAAGACGAAAATGCAGCATTTAAAAACGACTCTGAAGACTTTAGTGACTTTTATGTCTCCTCCTTTTTCCTCTACTAAAGTGTTAGACACAATTAATTTAGTTTAATTTCAGTTTTTCAAACATTTTATTTTAAAGCAAATTTTTGTTAAATATTAAAAACTATAAAATGGTTTAGATTGCCTAAAAACACACATCACACATGATCTTTTGCATAGAAATGAGAAAACGCTCATGTAACACACAAAATAAGTTCCATTTTTACTTATTAAAAGTATTATTATTATTATTATTACTTTTGTTACTATTACTATTATTATTATTATTATTATTATTGTTATTATTATTATTATTAACTTTTGTATAGTAAATGATTTTATACCAGTTTTAAAATGAGTTATTAATTTTAGACAATTTCTTGCCTAAAAACACAGATCACAGATGATTTCTTGCATAGAAATGAGAAAACACTCATATAACACACAAAATAAGCTTCATTTTTGCTTAGAAAACTAAGCTTACTTTTATTACTATTATTATTATTTTTATTATTATTATTGTTATTATTATTATTATTATTATTATTATTATTATTATTATTATTATTATTATTATTATTATTATTATTATTATTGTTATTATTATTATTATTATTATTATTATTATTATTATTATTATTATTATAATTATTATTATTAAAAACCGATTTTAACTTTTGTATAGTATTGTTTTTATACCAGTTTTAAAATGAGTTATTAATTTTATTCAATTTCTTGCCTAACAACACAGATCACAGATGATCTCTTGCATAGAAATGAGAAAACGCTCATATAACACACAAAATAAGCTTCATTCATTATTATTATTATTATTATTATTATTATTATTATTATTATTATTATTATTATTATTATTATTATTATTATTATTATTATTATTATTATTATTATTATTATTATTATTAACTTTTGTATTGTAAATGTTTTTATACCAGTTTTAAAATGAGTTATTAATTTTAGACAATTTCTTGCCTAAAAACACAGATCACAGATGATTTCTTGCATAGAAATGAGAAAACGCTCATATAACACAAAATAAGCTTCATTTTTGCTTAGAAAACTAAGCTTACTTTTATTACTATTATTATTTTTATTATTATTATTATTACTATTATTAGTATTATTATTTTTATTATTATTATTATTATTATTATTATTATTATTATTATTATTATTATTATTATTATTATTATTATTATTATTATTATTGTTATTATTATTAAAAACTTATATTAAACAGACAGAAAACGTCGTATTCTGACACAAAAAAACGAATTACGTTATAGACTTGACGAGAACGGCGTATCTCGGACTCTTATAGGACTTTTATAGAGTCAAAAAGTATCAGTTTGGATTAAAATAAATTATTTTTGTTGACTCTCAGTCTGAATTGTTCATCAGTTCAAACAAAAACGGCTTATTTTAGACGATCTTTTGCTTTGAACAAGAAAACTTACATCGAACAGACTAAAAACGTATTAATCTGGCATAAAAGAGCAATTTATGTATCACTTTAGATAAAGGCAGCTAATCCTATTCGTTTCATTGCTTAAAATAGACAAAATTGTTAATAAATCTAACAAAAACGCTGTATTCTAGCACAAAATACTAATTACATTATAGTTTCGACGAGAATAGCTTATTTGAAATGATTCTATGCTTCCAAACGAGTAAATTTTTATTAAACAGATGCCAAACATCATGTTTTGTCCTATGAAGACATTTTATATTGCAGTTTGTATTAAAACAAAATATTTTCGTTGATTCTTTGTTAGAAGCAGCAAACCTAACATTAAAGAATCTGAAAACTTTGTATTCGGACACAAACCACCGAATTTTGTATCAGTTTAGACAAAAACGGTTGATTTTCGACAATATTTTGCTTTGAACAAGAAAACTTATATCAAACTGACTAAAAACGTCTTATTTTAGCACAAAACAAAAGATTTGCGTTATAGTCTTAAAGCTGATTCATGCCACAGTTTGGATAAAAACCAAATATTTTTGTTAATTCATTGTTACAAACAAGAAACCTTACATCAAAGAAACTGAAAACCCCTTATTCAGGCACAGAAATTCGAATTACGTTTCAGTCTGGACAAAAACTGCTTATTTTAGACGATCTTTTGTCTTGAACACGAAAACTTACATTAAAAAGATTAAAAACGTCTTATTCTGGCTGAAAACTGCAAATTATATATTACTCTAGATAAAAGCAATTTATCCTGATTACTCCTTTACTTAGAATAGAGTAAACTTGTATAAAACTTAATGAAAACTTTAAATTTCGTCTCAAAGAAATAATTTACATTATAGTTTTGACCAGCACTGTTTATTTCAAACGAATTTATCATTCGAAACTAATGAACTTTTATGGGGCAGATGCAAAACCACATATTACCATATAAAGCGTTGTTTTAAAGCAAAGTATTTCCTTTTGCAACAAGAAATTTCACGTCAAAGAAACTGAAAACTTCGTATCCATGCATAAATATCGAATTACGTATCAGTTTAAGCAAATACAGCTTATTTTAAACGATTCCTTGCTATAAACAAGAAAAATTTTATCAAGCATATTGAAAACGTCTTATTCTCGAAAATAAGAGCAAATTATGTATCAGTTTTAACAAAAGCGGATTACTCTGTTTGATTCTATGCTTAGAGTAGAGTAAACTACTATAAAACGTAATGAAAACTCTATATTCAAGCTCAAAAGAACAAATTACGTTATAGTTTTGGCAAAAAAAAATATTTCGGACGATTACATACTTCGAAGTAAGCAAACTTTAATTGAACAAGTGCAAAAGCTAATACTTTGCTTTAAAATAACGATTTATGTGGTAATATGGTATTTTGCATCTGTCCTATAAAAGTTTACTCGTTTCGCTCCATTGAATCATTCGAAAGAAATTATTTTGACACAACAACAACGAAAATAATTTGTTTTTGTTTAAACTGTAACATAAATCGCTTTTATAAAACGAACTAAGACGTTTGGCATCTGTTTATTGAAAGTTTTCTCGTTTGGGGGCATAAAATCGTTTGAATTTATCAGTTCTGGTCAAAACTATAACGTAAATTATTTCTTTGTATCACTTTAAAGATTTGCGTTATAGTCTTGACGAGAACTGTTAATTTCAAACGATTCTATGCTTTGAAACCAGTATACTTTCACTGAACAGAGGCAAAACGTCTGATTTCGCCTTTAAAAAACGATGTATGTCACAGTTTGGATTAAAACCAATGATTTTCGTTTATTCATTGTTACAAACAAGAAACCTTACATCAAAGAATCTGAAAACCTCTTATTCAGGCCCAGAAAATCAAATTACGTTTCAGTCTAGACACAAATTGCTTATTTTAGACGATTCTTTCTTTTGAACACGAAAACTTACATTAAAAAGATTAAAAACGTCTTATTCTGGCTCAAAACTGCAAATTATGTATTACTTTGGATAAAAGCAGTTTATCCTAATTACTCCTTTGCTTAGAATAGAGCAAACTTGTATAAAACTTAATGAAAACTTTAAATTTCGTCTCAAAGAAATAATTTACGTTATAGTTTTGACCAGAACTGTTAATTTCAAACGATTTTATGCCCCCAAACGAGAAAACTTTCACTAAACAAATGCCAAACGTCTTAGTTCGTTTTATAAAAGCGACTTATGTAACAGTTTAAACAAAAACAAATTATTTTCGCTGATGTTGTGTTAAAATAATTTATTTCGAATGATTCAATGGAGCGAAACGAGTAAACTTTTATAGGACAGATGCAAAATACCATATTACCACATAAATCGTTATTTTAAAGCAAAGTATTAGCTTTTGCACTTGTTCAATTAATGTTTGCTTACTTCGAAGTATGTAATCGTCCGAAATATTTTTTTTTGCCAAAACTATAACGTAATTTGTTCTTTTGAGCTTGAATATAGAGTTTTAATTACGTTTTATAGTAGTTTACTCTACTCTAAGCATAGAATCAAACAGAGTAATCCGCTTTTGTTAAAACTGATACATAATTTGCTCTTATTTTCGAGAATAAGACGTTTTCAATATGCTTGATAAAATTTTTCTTGTTTATAGCAAGGAATCGTTTAAAATAAGCTGTATTTGCTTAAACTGATACGTAATTCGATATTAATGCATGGATACGAAGTTTTCAGTTTCTTTGACGTGAAATTTCTTGTTGCAAAAGGTAATACTTTGCTTTAAAACAACGCTTTATATGGTAATATGTGGTTTTGCATCTGCCCCATAAAAGTTCATTAGTTTCGAATCATAAATTCGTTTGAAATAAACAGTGCTGGTCAAAACTATAATGTGAATTATTTCTTTGAGACGAGATTTAAAGTTTTCATTAAGTTTTATACAAGTTTACTCTATTCTAAGTAAAGGAGTAATCAGGATAAATTGCTTTTATCTAGAGTAATATATAATTTGCAGTTTTCAGCCAGAATAAGACGTTTTTAATCTTTTTAATGTAAGTTTTCGTGTTCAAGACAAAAGATCGTCTAAAATAAGCAGTTTTTGTCCAGACTGAAACGTAATTCGAATTTCTGTGCCTGAATAAGGGGTTTTCAGTTTCTTTGATGTAAGGTTTCTTGTTTGTAACAATGAATTAACAAAAATATTTGGTTTTTATCCAAACTGTGGCATGAATCAGCTTTAAGACTATAACGCAAATCTTTTGTTTTGTGCTAAAATAAGACGTTTTTAGTCAGTTTGATATAAGTTTTCTTGTTCAAAGCAAAATATTGTCGAAAATCAACCGTTTTTGTCTAAACTGATACAAAATTCGGTGGTTTGTGTCCGAATACAAAGTTTTCAGATTCTTTAATGTTAGGTTTGCTGCTTCTAACAAAGAATCAACGAAAATATTTTGTTTTAATACAAACTGCAATATAAAATGTCTTCATAGGACAAAACATGATGTTTGGCATCTGTTTAATAAAAATTTACTCGTTTGGAAGCATAGAATCATTTCAAATAAGCTATTCTCGTCGAAACTATAATGTAATTAGTATTTTGTGCTAGAATACAGCGTTTTTGTTAGATTTATTAACAATTTTGTCTATTTTAAGCAATGAAACGAATAGGATTGCTGCCTTTATCTAAAGTGATACATAAATTGCTCTTTTATGCCAGATTAATACGTTTTTAGTCTGTTCGATGTAAGTTTTCTTGTTCAAAGCAAAAGATCGTCTAAAATAAGCCGTTTTTGTTTGAACTGATGAACAATTCAGACTGAGAGTCAACAAAAATAATTTATTTTAATCCAAACTGATACTTTTTGACCCTATAAAAGTCCTATAAGAGTCCGAGATACGCCGTTCTCGTCAAGTCTATAACGTAATTCGTTTTTTTGTGTCAGAATACGACGTTTTCTGTCTGTTTAATATAAGTTTTTAATAATAATAATAATAATAATAACAATAATAATAATAATAATAATAATAATAATAATAATAATAATAATAATAATAATAATAATAATAAAAATAATTATACTAATAATAGTAATAATAATAATAATAATAATAAAAATAATAATAGTAATAAAAGTAAGCTTAATTTTCTAAGCAAAAATGAAGCTTATTTTGTGTTATATGAGCGTTTTCTCATTTCTATGCAAGAGATCATCTGTGATCTGTGTTTTTAGGCAAGAAATTGTCTAAAATTAATAACTCATTTTAAAACTGGTATAAAAACATTTACAATACAAAAGTTAATAATAATAATAATAATAATAATAATAATAATAATAATATAATAATAATAATAATAATAATAATAATAATAATAATAATAATAATAATAATAATAATAATAATAATAATAATGAATGAAGCTTATTTTGTGTGTTATATGAGCGTTTTCTCATTTCTATGCAAGAAATCATCTGTGATCTGTGTTGTTAGGCAAGAAATTGAATAAAATTAATAACTCATTTTAAAACTGGTATAAAAACATTTACTATACAAAAGTTAATAATAATAATAATAATAATAATAATAATAATAATAGTAATAAATAAAATAATAATATTAATAATAATAATAATAATAATAATAATAATAATAATAATAATAATAATGATAATAATACTTATAATAATGAATTTCTTTCTAAATTAAAGCTTAGTTTTTTTTAAGCAAAAATGATGCTTATTTTGAGTTATCTGAGCGTTTTCTCATTTCTATGCAAGAGATCATCTGTGATCTGTGTTTTTAGGCAAGAAATTGTCTAAAACTAATAATTCATTTTAAAACTGTTATAAAAACATTTACTATACAAAAGTTATAATCGGTTATTAATAATAATAATAATAATAATAATTATTATAATAATAATAATAATAATAATAATAATAATAATAATAATAATAATAATAATAATAATAATAAAAATAATAATAATAATAATAATAATAATAGTAGTAATAAAAGTAAGCTTAGTTTTCTAAGCAAAAATAAAGCTTATTTTGTGTTATATGAGCGTTTTCTCATTTCTATGCAAAAGATCATGTGTGATCAGTGTTTTTAGGCAATCTTAGCCATTTTATAGTTTTTAGGCAAGAAATTGGCTAAAATTAATCACTCATTTTAAAACTGGTATAAAAACAATACTATACAAAAGTTAAAATCGGTTTTTAATAATAATAATTATAATAATAATAATAATAATAATAATAATAATAATAATAATAATAATAATAATAATAATAATAATAATAACAATAATAATAATAATAATAATAATAATAATAATAATAATAATAATAATAATAATAATAACAATAATAATAATAAAAATAATAATAATAGTAATAAAAGTAAGCTTAGTTTTCTAAGCAAAAATGAAGCTTATTTTGTGTGTTATATGAGTGTTTTCTCATTTCTATGCAAGAAATCATCTGTGATCTGTGTTTTTAGGCAAGAAATTGTCTAAAATTAATAACTCATTTTAAAACTGGTATAAAATCATTTACTATACAAAAGTTAATAATAATAATAATAATAGTAATAGTACCAAAAGTAATAATAATAATAATAATACTTTTAATAAGGAAAAATGGAGCTTATTTTGCGTGTTACATGAGCGTTTTCTCATTTCTATGCAAAAGATCATGTGTGATGTGTGTTTTTAGGCAATCTCAACCATTTTATAGTTTTTAATATTTAACAAAAATTTGCTTTAAAATAAAATGTTTGAAAAAGTAAAATTAAACTAAATTAATTGTGTCTAACACTTTAGTAGAGGAAAAAGGAGGAGACATAAAAGTCACTAAAGTCTTCAGAGTCGTTTTTGAATGCTGCATTTTCGTCTTCCTCTCAAACATTGAAAACTGAATTACATTTTTGTTCAGTAACTGTAACAGTTTTTACTTTGGTTCTTTGCTTATATCTCGAAAACAATTACTCCTATCAATTTTTATCTTTCTTTCAAAATTAAAGCTGATAAAATTTCCTACAAAATAGTTATTTGCATTTCTCATGTAGGACTAACCATAAGCGAGATATAAGTTTGAAAATAATTAATATTTAAAAAAAAAAGTGCTTTAACAGAAAATGTTTTGTGATTTAAAATACACTTAATTTATTAGGTCCAATACTTTATTAGAAGAAAAAGGAGGTGACATATAAGTCACTGAAGTCTTCAGAGTCGATTTTAAATGCTGCATTTTCGTCTTCGTCTCAAACATTGAAAACTGAATTACATTTTTGTTCAGTAACAGTTACAGTTTTCTTATTGGTTTTTTGCTTATATCTCGAAAACAGTTACTTCTATCAATTTTTATCTTTCTTTTAAAATTAAAGCTGATAAAATTTCCTACAAAATAGTTAATTGCATTTTTCATGTAAGACTAACCATAAGCGAGATATAAGTTTAAAAATTATTAATATTTAAAAAAAAAGTGCTTTAACAGAAAATGTCTTGTGATTTAAAATACACTTAATTTATTGGTTCCAATACTTTATTAGAAGAAAAAGGAGGTGACATAAAAGTCGCTGAAGTCTTCAGAGTCGTTTTTAAATGCTGCATTTTCGTCTTCGTCTCAAACATTGAAAATTGAATTACATTTTTGTTCAGTAACAGTTACAGTATTCTTATTGGTTTTTTGCTTATATCTCGAAAACAGTTACTCCTATCAATTGTTATCTTTCTTTCAAAATTAAAGCTGATAAAATTTCCTACAAAATAGTTATTTACATTTTTCTTGTAGGACCAAGCATAAACGAGTTATAGAGTTGGATATAAATAATATTTAACAAAAATTTGCTTTAAAATAAAATGCTTGAAAAACCGGAATTAAACTAAATTAATTGTGTCTAACACTTTAGTAGAGAAAAAAGGAAAAGACATAAAAGTCACTAAATGTTTCAGAGTCGTCTTTAGTCGCCCTATTAATAACAATAACATTAATAATAATAATACTAATATTACTAAATTTGCTTATATGCAAGCGCTTAATTAAGGTAACAGTTTCTTGCTTATATCTCGAAAACAGTTACTCCTATCAATTTTTATCTTTTTACTAAAATTAAAGCTGATAAAATTTCCTACAAAATAGTTATTTGCATTTTTTATGTAGGACTAACCATAAGCGAGATAGAAGTTTGAAAATAATTAATATTTAAAAAAAAAGTGCTTTAACAGAAAATGTCTTGTGATTTAAAATACACTTAATTTATTGGGACCAATACTCTATTAGAAGAAAAAGGAGGTGACATAAAAGTCACTGAAGTCTTCAGAGTCGTTTTTAAATGCTGCATTTTCGTCTTCGTCTCAAACATTGAAAACTGAATTACATTTTTGTTCAGTAACTGTAACAGTTTTCACTTTGGTTTTTTGCTTATATCTCGAAAACAATTACTCCTATCAATTTTTATCTTTCTTTCAAAATTAAAGCTGATAAAATTTCCTACAAAATAGTTATTTCCATTTTTTTGTAGGACCAACCATAAGCGAGTTATAGAGTTGGATATAAATAATCTTTAACAAAAATTTGCTTTAAAATAAAATGTTTGAAAAACTGATATTAAACTAAATTAATTGGGTCCAACACTTTAGTAGAGGAAAAAGGAGAAGACATAAAAATCACCAAAGTCTTCAGAGTTGTTTTTAGTACTAAATTTGCTTATATGCAAGCGCTTAATTAAGGTAACAGTTTTTTGGTTTCTTGCTTATATCTCGAAAACAGTTACTCCTATCAATTTTTATCTTTTTACTAAAATTAAAGCTGATAAAATTTCCTACAAAATAGTAATTTGCATTTTTCATGTAGGACTAACCATAAGCGAGATATAAGTTTAAAAATAATTAATATTTAAAAAAAAAGTGCTTTAACAGAAAATGTCTTGTGATTTAAAATACACTTAATTTATTGGGTCCAATACTTTATTAGAAGAAAAAGGAGGTGACATAAAAGTCACCAAAGTCTTGAGAGTCGTTCTTAGTCGTCATATCAATAACAATAACATTAATAATAATAATAATACTAATAGTACTAAATTTGCTTATATGCAAGCGCTTAATTAAGGTAACAGTTTCTTGCTTATATCTCGAAAACTTACATTTTTGTTCAGTAACTGTAACAGTTTTTACTTTGGTTTTTTGCTTATATCTCGAAAACAATTACTCCTATCAATTTTTATCTTTCAAAATTAAAGCTGATAAAATTTCCTACAAAATAGTTATTTGCATTTCTTTTGTAAGACCAACCATAAGCGAGTTATAGAGTTGGATATAAATAATCTTTATCAAAAATTTGCTTTAAAATATAATGTTTGAAAAACCGAAATTAAATTGAGTCTAACACTTTAGTATAGGAAAAAGGAGAAGACATAAAAGTCACCAAAGTCTTCAAAGTCGTTTTTAGTCGTCATATTAATAACAATAACATTAATAATAATAATAATGCTGCATTTTCGTCTTCGTCTCAAACATTGAAAACTGAATTACATTTTTGTTCAGTAACAGTTACAGTTTTCTTATTGGTTTTTTGCTTATATCTCGAAAACAGTTACTCCTATCAATTTTTATCTTTCTTTCAAAATTAAAGCTGATAAAATTTCCTACAAAATAGTTATTTGCATTTTTCTTGTAGGACCAACCATAAGCGAGTTATAGAGTTAGATATAAATAATATTTAACAAAAACTTGCTTTAAAATAAAATGTTTGAAAAACTAAAATTAAACTAAATTAATTGTGTCTAACACTTTAGTAGAGGAAAAAGGAGAAGACATAAAGGTCACTAAAGGTTTCAGAGTCGTCTTTTGTCGTCATATTAATAACAATAACATTAATAATAATACTAATAGTACTAAATTTGCTTACATGCAAACGCTTAATTAGGGTAACAGTTTTTTGGTTTCTTGCTTATATCTGGAAAACAGTTACTTATATCAATTTTTATCTTTTTACTAAAATTAAAGCCGATAAAATTTTCTACAAAATAGTTATTTGCATTTTTCATGTAAGACTAACCATAAGCGAGATATAAGTTTAAAAATTATTAATATTTAAAAAAAAAGTGCTTTAACAGAAAATGTCTTGTGATTTAAAATACACTTAATTTATTGGGTCCAATACTTTATTAGAAGAAAAAGGAGGTGACATAAAAGTCGCTGAAGTCTTCAGAGTCGTTTTTAAATGCTGCATTTTCGTCTTCGTCTCAAACATTGAAAACTGAATTACATTTTTGTTCAGTAACTGTAACAGTTTTTACTTTGGTTTTTTGCTTATATCTCGAAAACAATTACTCCTATCAATTTTTATCTCTCTTTCAAAATTAAAGCTGATAAAATTTCCTACAAAATAGTTATTTGCATTTTTCATGTAGGACTAACTATAAGCGAGATATAAGTTTGAAAATAATTAATATTTAAAAAAAAAGTGCTTTAACAGAAAATGCCTTGTGATTTAAAATAAACTTAATTTAATGGGTCCAATACTTTATTAGAAGAAAAAGGAGGTGACATAAAAGTCACTGAAATCTTCAGAGTCGTTTTTAAATGCTGCATTTTCGTCTTCGTCTCAAACATTGAAAACTAAATTACATTTTTGTTCAGTAACTGTAACAGTTTTTACTTTGGTTTTTTGCTTATATCTCGAAAACAATTACTCCTATCAATTTGTGTTTTTTTTTCAAAATCAAAGCTGATAAAATTTCCTACAAAATAGTTATTGGCATTTTTTTTGTAGGACCAACCATAAGCGAGTTATAGAGTTGGATATAAATAATCTTTAACAAAAATTTGCTTTAAAATAAAATGTTTGAAATACTGAAATTAAACTAAATTAATTGTATCTAACACTTTAGTATAGGAAAAAGGAGAAGACATAAAAGTCACCAAAGTCTTCAGAGTCGTTTTTAGTCGTCATATTAATAACAATAACATTAATAATAATAATACTAATAGTACTAAATTTGCTTATATGCAAGCGCTTTATTAAGGTAACAGTTTTTTGGTTTCTTGCTTATATCTCGAAAACAGTTACTCCTATCAATTTTTATCTGTTTACTAAAATTAAAGCTGATAAAATTTCTTACAAAATAGTTATTTGCATTTTTCATGTAGGACTAACCTTAAGCGAGATATAAGTTTGAAAATAATCAATATTTAAAAAAAAAGTGCTTTAACAGAAAATGTCTTGTGATTTAAAATACACTTAATTTATTGGGTCCAATACATTATTAGAAGAAAAAGGAGGTGACTTAAAAGTCACAGAAGTCTTCAGAGTCGTTTTTAAATGCTGCATTTTCGTCTTCGTCTCAAACATTGAAAACTGAATTACATTTTTGTTTAGTAACTGTAACAGTTTTCACTTTGGTTTTTTGCTTATATCTCGAAAACTATTATTTCTATCAATTTTTATCTTTCTTTCAAAATTAAAGCTGATAAAATTTCCTACAAAATAGTTATTTGCATTTTTCATGTAGGACTAACAATAAGCGAGATATAAGTTTGAAAATAATTAATATTAAAAAAAAGTGCTTTAACAGAAAATGTTTTGTGATTTAAAATACACTTAATTTAATGGGTCCAATACTTTATTAGAAGAAAAAGGAGGTGACATAAAAGTCACTGAAGTCTTCAGAGTCGATTTTAAATGCTGCATTTTCGTCTTTGTCTCAAACATTGAATACTGAATTACATTTTTGTTTAGTAACAGTTACAGTTTTCTTATTGGTTTTTTGCTTATATCTCGAAAACAGTTACTCCTATCAATTTTTATCTTTCTTTCAAAATCAAAGCCGATAAAATTTCCTACAAAATAGTTATTGGCATTTTTTTTGTAGGACCAACCATAAGCGAGTTATAGAGTTGGATATAAATAATCTTTAACAAAAATTTGCTTTAAAATAAAATGTTTGAAAAACCGAAATTAAACTAAATTAATTAAGACTAACACTTTAGTTGAGGAAAAAGGAGAAGACATAAAAGTCACCAAAGTTTTGAGAGTTGTTTTTAGTCGTCATATTAATAACAATAACATTAATAATAATAATACTAATAGTACTAAATTTGCTTATATGCAAGCGCTTTATTAAGGTAACAGTTTATTGGTTTCTTGCTTATATCTCGAAAACAGTTACTCCTATCAATTTTTATCTTTTTACTAAAATTAAAGCTGATAAAATTTCCTACAAAATAGTTATTTGTATTTTTCTTGTAGGACCAAGCATAAGCGAGTTATAGAGATAGATATAAATAATATTTAACAAAAATTTGCTTTAAAATAAAATGTTTGAAATACTGAAATTAAACTAAATTAATTGTGTCTAACACTTTAGTATAGGAAAAAGGAGAAGACATAAAAGTCACCAAAGTCTTCAGAGTCGTTTTTAGTCGTCATATTAATAACAATAACATTAATAATAATAATACTAATAGTACTAAATTTGCTTATATGCAAGCGCTTTATTAAGGTAACAGTTTTTTGGTTTCTTGCTTATATCTCGAAAACAGTTACTCCTATCAATTTTTATCTGTTTACTAAAATTAAAGCTGATAAAATTTCCTACAAAATAGTTATTTGCATTTTTCATGTAGGACTAACCGTAAGCGAGATATAAGTTTGAAAATAATCAATATTTAAAAAAAAGTGCTTTAACAGAAAATGTCTTGTGATTTAAAATACACTTAATTTATTGGGTCCAATACATTATTAGAAGAAAAAGGAGGTGACTTAAAAGTCACAGAAGTCTTCAGAGTCGTTTTTAAATGCTGCATTTTCGTCTTCGTCTCAAACATTGAAAACTGAATTACATTTTTGTTTAGATACTGTAACAGTTTTCACTTTGGTTTTTTGCTTATATCTCGAAAACAATTATTCCTATCAATTTTTATCTTTCTTTCAAAATTAAAGCTGATAAAATTTCCTACAAAATAGTTATTTGCATTTTTCTTGTAGGACCAACCATAAGCGAGTTATAGAGTTGGATATAAATAATATTTAACAAAAACTTGCTTTAAAATAAAATGTTTGAAAAACTAAAAAATAAAATTTCCTACAAAATAGTAATTTGCATTTTTCATATAGGACTAACCATAAGCGAGATATAAGTTTAAAAATAATTAATATTTAAAAAAAAGTGCTTTAACAGAAAATGTCTTGTGATTTAAAATACACTTAATTTATTGGGTCCAATACTTTATTAGAAGAAAAAGGAGGTGACATAAAAGTCACCAAAGTCAACCATAAGCGAGATATAAGTTTGAAAATAATTAATATTTAAAAAAAAAGTGCTTTAACAGAAAATGTCTTGTGATTTAAAATACACTTAATTTAATGGGTCCAATACTTTATTAGAAGAAAAAGGAGGTGACATAAAAGTCACTGAAGTCTTCAGAGTCGATTTTAAATGCTGCATTTTCGTCTTTGTCTCAAACATTGAAAACTGAATTACATTTTTGTTTAGTAACAGTTACAGTTTTCTTATTGGTTTTTTGCTTATATCTCGAAAACAGTTACTCCTATCAATTTTTATCTTTCTTTCAAAATCAAAGCTGATAAAATTTCCTACAAAATAGTTATTGGCATTTTTTTTGTAGGACTAACCATAAGCGAGTTATAGAGTTGGATATAAATAATCTTTAACAAAAATTTGCTTTAAAATAAAATGTTTGAAAAACCGAAATTAAACTAAATTAATTAAAACTAACACTTTAGTTGAGAAAAAAGGAGAAGACATAAAAGTCACCAAAGTCTTGAGAGTCGTTTTTAGTCGTCATATTAATAACAATAACATTAATAATAATAATACTAATAGTACTAAATTTGCTTATATGCAAGCGCTTTATTAAGGTAACAGTTTTTTGGTTTCTTGCTTATATCTCGAAAACAGTTACTCCTATCAATTTTTATCTTTTTACTAAAATTAAAGCTGATAAAAATTTCTACAAAATAGTTATTTGTATTTTTCTTGTAGGACCAAGCATAAGCGAGTTATAGAGATAGATATAAATAATATTTAACAAAAATTTGCTTTAAAATAAAATGTTTGAAATACTGAAATTAAACTAAATTAATTGTGTCTAACACTTTAGTATAGGAAAAAGGAGAAGACATAAATGTCACCAAAGTCTTCAGAGTCGTTTTTAGTCGTCATATTAATAACAATAACATTAATAATAATAATACTAATAGTACTAAATTTGCTTATATGCAAGCGCTTTATTAAGGTAACAGTTTTTTGGTTTCTTGCTTATATCTCGAAAACAGTTACTCCTATCAATTTTTATTTGTTTACTAAAATTAAAGCTGATAAAATTTCCTACAAAATAGTTATTTGCATTTTTCATGTAGGACTAACCATAAGCGAGATATAAGTTTGAAAATAATTAATATTTAAAAAAAAAGTGCTTTAACAGAAAATGTCTTGTGATTTAAAATACACTTAATTTATTGGGTCCAATACTTTATTAGAAGAAAAAGGAGGTGACATAAAAGTCACTGACGTCTTCAGAGTCGTTTTTAAATGCTGCATTTTTGTCTTTGTCTCAAACATTGAAAACTGAGTTACATTTTTGTTCAGTAACAGTTACAGTTTTCTTATTGGTTTTTTGCTTATATATCGAAAACAGTTACTCCTATCAAATTTTATCTTTCTTTCAAAATTAAAGCTGATAAAATTTCCAACCAAATAGTTATTAACATTTTTCTTGTAGGACCAAGCATAAACGAGTTATAGAGTTGGATATAAATAATATTTAACAAAAATTTGCTTTAAAATAAAATGCTTGAAAAACCGGAATTTAACTAAATTAATTGTGTCTAACACTTTAGTAGAGGAAAAAGGAAAAGACATAAAAGTCACTAAATGTTTCAGAGTCGTCTTTAGTCGCCCTATTAATAACAATAACATTAATAATAATAATACTAATATTACTAAATTTGCTTATATGCAAGCGCTTAATTAAGGTAACAGTTTCTTGCTTATATCTCGAAAACAGTTACTCCTATCAATTTTTATCTTTTTACTAAAATTAAAGCTGATAAAATTTCCTACAAAATAGTTATTTGCATTTTTTATGTAGGACTAACCATAAGCGAGATAGAAGTTTGAAAATAATTAATATTTAAAAAAAAAGTGCTTTAACAGAAAATGTCTTGTGATTTAAAATACACTTAATTTATTGGGACCAATACTCTATTAGAAGAAAAAGGAGGTGACATAAAAGTCACTGAAGTCTTCAGAGTCGTTTTTAAATGCTGCATTTTCGTCTTCGTCTCAAACATTGAAAACTGAATTACATTTTTGTTCAGTAACTGTAACAGTTTTCACTTTGGTTTTTTGCTTATATCTCGAAAACAATTACTCCTATCAATTTTTATCTTTCTTTCAAAATTAAAGCTGATAAAATTTCCAACAAAATAGTTATTTGCATTTCTTTTGTAAGACCAACCATAAGCGAGTTATAGAGTTGGATATAAATAATCTTTAACAAAAATTTGCTTTAAAATAAAATGCTTGAAAAACCGGAATTAAACTAAATTAATTGTGTCTAACACTTTAGTAGAGGAAAAAGGAAAAGACATAAAAGTCACTAAATGTTTCAGAGTCGTCTTTAGTCGCCCTATTAATAACAATAACATTAATAATAATAATACTAATAGTACTAAATTTGCTTATATGCAAGCGCTTAATTAATGTAACAGTTTTTTGGTTTCTAGCTTATATCTCGAAAACAGTTACAAGTATCAAATTTTATCTTTCTTTCAAAATTAAAGCTGATAAAATTTCCAACAAAGTAATTATTTGCATTTTTCTTGTAGGACCAAGCATAAGCGAGTTATAGAGATGAATATAAATAATTTTTAACAAAAATTTGCTTTAAAATAAAATGTTTGAAAAACTGAAATTAAACTAAATTAATTGTGTCTAACACTTTAGTGGAGGAAAAAGGAGAAGACATAAAAGTCTTTAAAGGTTTCAGAATCGTCTTTAGTCGTCATATTAATAACAATAACATTAATAAACTAATAGTACTAAATTTGCTTATATGCAAACGCTGCATTAAGGTAATAGTTTTTTGGTTTCTTGCTTATATCTCGAAAACAGTTACTCCTATCAATTTTTAACTTTTCACCAAAATTAAAGATGATAAAATTTCCTGCAAAATAGTTATTTGCATTTTTCATGTAGAACAAACCATAAGCGAGATATAAGTTTGAAAATAATTAATAATTAAAAAAAAAATGTGTTTTAACAGAAAATGTCTTGTGATTTAAAATACACTTAATTTATTGGGTCCAATACTTAATTAGAAGAAATAGGAGGTGCAAATAACTATTTTGTTGGAAATTTTATTAGCTTTAATTGTGAAAGAAAGATAAAATTTGATAGGAGTAACTGTTTTCGAGATATAAGCTAAAAACCAATAAGAAAACTGTAACTGTTACTGAACAAAAATGTAATTCAGTTTTCAATGTTTGAGACGAAGACAAAAATGCAGCATTTAAAAACGACTCTGAAAACTTCAGTGACTTTTATGTCACCTCCTTTTTCTTCTAATAAAGTATTGGACCCAATAAATTAAGTTTATTATAAATCACAAGACATTTTCTGTTAAAACACTTTTTTTTAATTATTAATTACTTTCAAACTTATATCTCGCTTATGGTTAGTTCTACATGAAAAATGCAAATAACTATTTTGTAGGAAATTTTATCACCTTTAATTTTGGTGAAAAAGTAAAAATTGATAGGAGTAACTGTTTTCGAGATATAAGCAAAAAACAAAAAACCTGTTACTTTAATTAAGCGCTTGCATATAAGCAAATTTAGTACTACTAGTATTGTTATTATAAATGTTATTGTTATTAATATGACGACTAAAGACAATTCTAAGTCTTTAGTGACTTTTATGTCTCCTCCTTTTTCCTCTACTAAAGTGTTAGACACAATTAATTTAGTTTAATTTCAGTTTTTCAAACATTTTATTTTAAAGCAAATTTTTGTTAAATATTAAAAACTATAAAATGGCTTAGATTGCCTAAAACACACATCACACATAATCTTTTGCATAGAAATGATAAAACGCTCATATAACACAAAATAAGCTTCATTTTTGCTTAGAAAACTAAGCTTACTTTTATTACTACTATTATTATTATTTTTATTATTATTATTATTATTATTATTACTATTATTATTATTATTATTATTATTATTATTATTAATATTATTATTATTAAAAACCGATTATAACTTTTGTATAGTAAATGTTTTTATACCAGTTTTAAAATGAGTTATTAATTTTAGACAATTTCTTGTCTAAAAACACAGATCACAGATGATCTCTTGCATAGAAATGAGAAAACGCTCAGATAACACAAAATAAGCATCATTTTTGCTTAGAAAAACTAAGCTTTAATTTAGAAAGAAATTCATTATTATAAGTATTATTATCATTATTATTATTATTATTATTATTATTATTATTATTATTATTATTTCTTTTATTACTATTATTATTATTATTATTATTATTATTATTATTATTATTATTATTAACTTTTGTATAGTAAATGTTTTTATACCAGTTTTAAAATGAGTTATTAATTTTAAACAATTTCTTGCCTAAAAACGCTCATATAACACACAAATAAGCTTTATTTTTGCTTAGAAAACTAAGCTTACTTTTATTACTATTATTATTATTTTAATTATTATTATTATTGTTATTATTATTATTATTATTATTATTATTATTATTATTGTTATTATTATTATTATTATTATTATTATTATTATTATTATTAAAAACCGATTATAACTTTTGTATAGTATTGTTTTTATACCAGTTTTAAAATGAGTGATTAATTTTAGCCAATTTCTTGCCTAAAAACTATAAAATGGCTTAGATTGCCTAAAAACACAGATCACACATGATCTTTTGCATAGAAATGAGAAAACGCTCATATAACACAAAATAAGCTTCATTTTTGCTTAGAAAACTAAGCTTACTTTTATTACTACTATTATTATTATATTTATTATTATTATTATTATTATTATTACTATTATTATTATTATTATTAATATTATTATTATTAAAAACCGATTATAACTTTTGTATAGTAAATGTTTTTATACCAGTTTTAAAATGAGTTATATTAATTTAGACAATTTATTGCCTAAAAACACAGATCACAGATGATCTCTTGCATAGAAATGAGAAAACGCTCAGATAACACAAAATAAGCATCATTTTTGCTTAGAAAAACTAAGCTTTAATTTAGAAAGAAATTCAATATTATAAGTATTATTATCATTATTATTATTATTATTATTATTATTATTATTATTTTTTATTACTATTATTATTATTATTATTATTATTATTATTATTAACTTTTGTATAGTAAATGTTTTTATACCAGTTTTAAAATGAGTTATTAATTTTAGACAATTTCTTGCCTAAAAACACAGATCACAGATGATTTCTTGCATAGAAATGAGAAAACGCTCATATAACACAAAAAGAGCTTCATGTTTGCTTAGAAAACTAAGCTTACTTTTATTACTATTATTATTTTTATTATTATTATTATTATTATTACTATTATTAGTATTATTATTTTTATTATTATTATTATTATTATTATTATTATTATTATTATTATTATTATTATTATTATTATTATTATTATTATTATTATTATTATTATTATTGTTATTATTATTATTATTATTAAAAACTTATATTAAACAGACAGAAAACGTCGTATTCTGACACAAAAAAACGAATTACGTTATAGACTTGACGAGAACGGCGTATCTCGGACTCTTATAGGACTCTTATAGGGTCAAAAAGTATCAGTTTGGATTAAAATAAATTATTTTTGTTGACTCTCAGTTTGAATTGTTCATCAGTTCAAACAAAAACGGCTTATTTTAGACGATCTTTTGCTTTGAACAAGAAAACTTACATCGAACAGACTAAAAACGTATTAATCTGGCATAAAAGAGCAATTTATGTATCACTTTGGATAAAGGCAGCTAATCCTATTCGTTTCATTGCTTAAAATAGACAAAATTGTTAATAAATCTAACAAAAACCCTGGATTCTAGCACAAAATACTAATTACATTATAGTTTCGACGAGAATAGCTTATTTGGAATGATTCTATGCTTCCAAACGAGTAAATTTTTATTAAACAGATGCCAAACATCATGTTTTGTCCTATAAAGACATTTTATATTGCAGTTTGTATTAAAACAAAATATTTTCGTTGATTCTTTGTTAGAAGCAGCAAACCTAACATTAAAGAATCTGAAAACTTTGTATTCGGACACAAACCACCGAATTTTGTATCAGTTTAGACAAAAACGGTTGATTTTCGACAATATTTTGCTTTGAACAAGAAAATTTATATCAAACTGACTAAAAACGTCTTATTTTAGCACAAAACAAAAGATTTGCGTTATAGTCTTGAAGCTGATTCATGACACAGTTTGGATAAAAACCAATTATTTTTGTTAATTCATTGTTACAAACAAGAAACCTTACATCAAAGAAACTGAAAACCCCTTATTCAGGCACAGAAATTCGAATTACGTTTCAGTCTGGACAAAAGCTGCTTATTTTAGACGATCCTTTGTTTTGAACACGAAAACTTACATTAAAAAGATTAAAAACGTCTTATTCTGGCTGAAAACTGCAAATTATATATTACTCTAGATAAAAGCAATTTATCCTGATTACTCCTTTACTTAGAATAGAGTAAACTTGTATAAAATTTAATGAAAACTTTAAATTTAGTCTCAAAAAAATAATTTACGTCATAGTTTTGACCAGCACTGTTTATTTCAAACGAATTTATGATTCGAAACTAATGAACTTTTATGGGGCAGATGCAAAACCACATATTACCATATAAAGCGTTGTTTTAAAGCAAAGTATTACCTTTTGCAACAAGAAATTTTACGTCAAAGAAACTGAAAACTTCGTATCCATGCATAAATATCGAATTACGTATCAGTTTAGGCAAATACAGCTTATTTTAAACGATTCATTGCTATAAACAAGAAAAATTTTATCAAGCATACTGAAAACGTCTTATTCTCGAAAATAAGAGCAAATTATGTATCAGTTTTGACAAAAGCGGATTACTCTATTTGATTCTATGCTTAGAGTAGAGTAAACTACTATAAAACGTAATGAAAACTCTATATTCAAGCTCAAAAGAACAAATTACGTTATAGTTTTGGCAAAAAAAAAATATTTCGGACGATTACATACTTCGAAGTAAGCAAACTTTAATTGAACAAGTGCAAAAGCTAATACTTTGCTTTAAAATAACGATTTATGTGGTAATATGGTATTTTGCATCTGTCCTATAAAAGTTTACTCGTTTCGCTCCATTGAATCATTCGAAAGAAATTATTTTGACACAACAACAACGAAAATAATTTGTTTTTGTTTAAACTGTAACATAAATCGCTTTTATAAAACGAACTAAGACGTTTGGCATCTGTTTATTGAAAGTTTTCTCGTTTGGGGGCATAAAATCGTTTGAAATTATCAGTTCTGGTCAAAACTATAACGTAAATTATTTCTTTGTATCACTTTAAAGATTTGCGTTATAGTCTTGACGAGAACTGTTAATTTCAAACGATTCTATGCTTTGAAACCAGTATACTTTCACTGAACAGAGGCAAAACGTCTGATTTCGCCTTTAAAAAACGATTTATGTCACAGTTTGGATTAAAACCAATGATTTTCGTTTATTCATTGTTACAAACAAGAAACCTTACATCAAAGAAACTGAAAACCTCTTATTCAGGCCCAGAAAATCAAATTACGTTTCAGTCTAGACACAAATTGCTTATTTTAGACGATTCTTTCTTTTGAAGACGAAAACTTACATTAAAAAGATTAAAAACGTCTTATTCTGGCTCAAAACTGCAAATTATGTATTACTTTGGATAAAAGCAGTTTATCCTAATTACTCCTTTGCTTAGAATAGAGCAAACTTGTATAAAACTTAATGAAAACTTTAAATTTCGTCTCAAAGAAATAATTTACGTTATAGTTTTGACCAGAACTGTTAATTTCAAACGATTTTATGCCCCCAAACGAGAAAACTTTCACTAAACAAATGCCAAACGTCTTAGTTCGTTTTATAAAAGCGACTTATGTAACAGTTTAAACAAAAACAAATTATTTTCGCTGTTGTTGTGTTAAAATAATTTATTTCGAATGATTCAATGGAGCGAAACGAGTAAACTTTTATAGGACAGATGCAAAATACCATATTACCACATAAATCGTTATTTTAAAGCAAAGTATTAGCTTTTGCACTTGTTCAATTAAAGTTTGCTTACTTCGAAGTATGTAATCGTCCGAAATATTTTTTTTTGCCAAAACTATAACGTAATTTGTTCTTTTGAGCTTGAATATAGAGTTTTCATTACGTTTTATAGTAGTTTACTCTACTCTAAGCATAGAATCAAACAGAGTAATCCGCTTTTGTTAAAACTGATACATAATTTGCTCTTATTTTCGAGAATAAGACGTTTTCAATATGCTTGATAAAATTTTTCTTGTTTATAGCAAGGAATCGTTTAAAATAAGCTGTATTTGCTTAAACTGATACGTAATTCGATATTTATGCATGGATACGAAGTTTTCAGTTTCTTTGACGTGAAATTTCTTGTTGCAAAAGGAAATACTTTGCTTTAAAACAACGCTTTATATGGTAATATGTGGTTTTGCATCTGCCCCATAAAAGTTCATTAGTTTCGAATGATAAATTCGTTTGAAATAAACAGAGCTGGTCAAAACTATAATGTAAATTATTTCTTTGAGACGAAATTTAAAGTTTTCATTAAGTTTTATACAAGTTTACTCTATTCTAAGTAAAGGAGTAATCAGGATAAATTGCTTTTATCTAGAGTAATATATAATTTGCAGTTTTCAGCCAGAATAAGACGTTTTTAATCTTTTTAATGTAAGTTTTCGTGTTCAAGACAAAAGATCGTCTAAAATAAGCAGTTTTTGTCCAGACTGAAACGTAATTCGAATTTCTGTGCCTGAATAAGGGGTTTTCAGTTTCTTTGATGTAAGGTTTCTTGTTTGTAACAATGAATTAACAAAAATATTTGGTTTTTATCCAAACTGTGGCATGAATCAGCTTTAAGACTATAACGCAAATCTTTTGTTTTGTGCTAAAATAAGACGTTTTTAGTCAGTTTGATATAAGTTTTCTTGTTCAAAGCAAAATATTGTCGAAAATCAACCGTTTTTGTCTAAACTGATACAAAATTCGGTGGTTTGTGTCCGAATACAAAGTTTTCAGATTCTTTAATGTTAGGTTTGCTGCTTCTAACAAAGAATCAACGAAAATATTTTGTTTTAATACAAACTGCAATATAAAATGTCTTCATAGGACAAAACATGATGTTTGGCATCTGTTTAATAAAAATTTACTCGTTTGGAAGCATAGAATCATTTCAAATAAGCTATTCTCGTCGAAACTATAATGTAATTAGTATTTTGTGCTAGAATACAGCGTTTTTGTTAGATTTATTAACAATTTTGTCTATTTTAAGCAATGAAACGAATAGGATTAGCTGCCTTTATCTAAAGTGATACATAAATTGCTCTTTTATGCCAGATTAATACGTTTTTAGTCTGTTCGATGTAAGTTTTCTTGTTCAAAGCAAAAGATCGTCTAAAATAAGCCGTTTTTGTTTGAACTGATGAACAATTCAGACTGAGAGTCAACAAAAATAATTTATTTTAATCCAAACTGATACTTTTTGACCCTATAAAAGTCCTATAAGAGTCCGAGATACGCCGTTCTCGTCAAGTCTATAACGTAATTCGTTTTTTTGTGTCAGAATACGACGTTTTCTGTCTGTTTAATATAAGTTTTTAATAATAATAATAATAATAATAACAATAATAATAATAATAATAATAATAATAATAATAATAATAATAATAAAAATAATTATACTAATAATAGTAATAATAATAATAATAATAATAAAAATAATAATAGTAATAAAAGTAAGCTTAGTTTTCTAAGCAAAAATGAAGCTTATTTTGTGTGTTATATGAGCGTTTTCTCATTTCTATGCAAGAGATCATCTGTGATCTGTGTTTTTAGGCAAGAAATTGTCTAAAATTAATAACTCATTTTAAAACTGGTATAAAAACATTTACTATACAAAAGTTAATAATAATAATAATAATAATAATAATAATAATAATAATAATAACAATAATAATAATAATAATAATAATAATAATAATAATAATAATAATAATAATAATAACAATAATAATAATAATAATAATAATAATAATAATATTAAAAATAATAATAATAGTAGTAATAAAAGTAAGCTTAGTTTTCTAAGCAAAAATAAAGCTTATTTTGTGTTATATGAGCGTTTTCTCATTTCTATGCAAAAGATCATGTGTGATCAGTGTTTTTAGGCAATCTTAGCCATTTTATAGTTTTTAAGCAAGAAATTGGCTAAAATTAATCACTCATTTTAAAACTGGTATAAAATCATTTACTATACAAAAGTTAATAATAATAATAATAACAATAATAATAATAATAATAATAATAGTAATAGTAACAAAAGTAATAATAATAATGAATGAAGCTTATTTTGTGTGTTATATGAGCGTTTTCTCATTTCTATGCAAGAGATCATCTGTGATCTGTGTTGTTAGGCAAGAAATTGAATAAAATTAATAACTCATTTTAAAACTGGTATAAAAACATTTACTATACAAAAGTTAATAATAATAATAATAATAATAATAATAATAGTAATAAATAAAATAATAATAATAATAATAATAATAATAATAATAATAATAATAATGATAATAATACTTATAATAATGAATTTCTTTCTAAATTAAAGCTTAGTTTTTTTAAGCAAAAATGATGCTTATTTTGTGTTATCTGAGCGTTTTCTCATTTCTATGCAAGAGATCATCTGTGATCTGTGTTTTTAGGCTAGAAATTGTCTAAAATTAATAATTCATTTTAAAACTGTTATAAAAACATTTACTATACAAAAGTTATAATCGGTTATTAATAATAATAATATTAATAATAATAATTATAATAATAATAATAATAATAATAATAATAATAATAATAATAATAGTTATAATAATAATAATAATAATAATAAAAATAATAATAATAGTAGTAATAAAAGTAAGCTTAGTTTTCTAAGCAAAAATGAAGCTTATTTTGTGTTATATGAGCGTTTTATCATTTCTATGCAAAAGATCATGTGTGATGTGTGTTTTAGGCAATCTAAGCCATTTTATAGTTTTTAATATTTAACAAAAATTTGCTTTAAAATAAAATGTTTGAAAAACTGAAATTAAACTAAATTAATTGTGTCTAACACTTTAGTAGAGGAAAAAGGAGGAGACATAAAAGTCACTAAAGTCTTAGAGTTGTCTTTAGTCGTCATATTAATAACAATAACATTTATAATAACAATACTAGTAGTACTAAATTTGCTTATATGCAAGCGCTTAATTAAAGTAACAGTTTTTTTGTTCTTTGCTTATATCTCGAAAACAGTTACTCCTATCAATTTTTACTTTTTCACCAAAATTAAAGGTGATAAAATTTCCTACAAAATAGTTATTTGCATTTTTCATGTAGAACTAACCATAAGCGAGATATAAGTTTGAAAGTAATTAATAATTAAAAAAAAGTGTTTTAACAGAAAATGTCTTGTGATTTATAATACACTTAATTTATTGGTTCCAATACTTTATTAGAAGAAAAAGGAGGTGACATAAAAGTCACTGAAGTTTTCAGAGTCGTTTTTAAATGCTGCATTTTTGTCTTCGTCTCAAACAATGAAAACTGAATTACATTTTTGTTCAGTAACAGTTACAGTTTTCTTATTGGTTTTTTGCTTATATCTCGAAAACAGTTACTCCTATGAAATTTTAACTTTCTTTCACAATTAAAGCTAATAAAATTTCCAACAAAATTATTTGCACCTCCTTTTTCTTCTAATTAAGTATTGGACCCAATAAATTAAGTGTATTTTAAATCACAAGACATTTTCTGTTAAAACACATTTTTTTTTAATTATTAATTATTTTCAAACTTATATCTCGCTTATGGTTTGTTCTACATGAAAAATGCAAATAACTATTTTGCAGGAAATTTTATCATCTTTAATTTTGGTGAAAAGTTAAAAATTGATAGGAGTGACTGTTTTCGAGATATAAGCAAGAAACCAAAAAACTATTACCTTAATGCAGCGTTTGCATATATGCAAATTTAGTACTATTAGTTTATTAATGTTATTGTTATTAATATGACGACTAAAGACGATTCTGAAACCTTTAAAGACTTTTATGTCTTCTCCTTTTTCCTCCACTAAAGTGTTAGACACAATTAATTTAGTTTAATTTCAGTTTTTCAAACATTTTATTTTAAAGCAAATTTTTGTTAGAAATTATTTATATTCATCTCTATAACTCGCTTATGCTTGGTCCTACAAGAAAAATGCAAATAATTACTTTGTTGGAAATTTTATCAGCTTTAATTTTGAAAAAAAGATAAAATTTGATAGGTGTAACTGTTTTCGAGATATAAGCTAGAAACCAAAATCTGTTACATTAATTAAGCGCTTGCATATAAGCAAATTTAGTACTATTAGTATTATTATTATTAATGTTATTGTTATTAATATGACGACTAAAAACGACTCTGAAGTCTTTGGTGACTTTTATGTCTTCTCCTTTTTCCTATACTAAAGTGTTAGACTCAATTAATTTAGTTTAATTTCGGTTTTTCAAACATTATATTTTAAAGCAAATTTTTGTTAAAGATTATTTATATCCAACTCCATAACTCGCTTATGGTTGGTCTTACAAAAAAAATGCAAATAACTATTTTGTAGGAAATTTTATCAGCTTTAATTTTGAATAAAAGATAAAAATTGATAGGAGTAATTGTTTTCGAGATATAAGCAAAAAACCAAAGTAAAAACTGTTACAGTTACTGAACAAAAATGTAAGTTTTCGAGATATAAGCAAGAAACTGTTACCTTAATTAAGCGCTTGCATATAAGCAAATTTAGTACTATTAGTATTAATATTATTAATGTTATTGTTATTGATATGACGACTAAGAACGACTCTCAAGACTTTGGTGACTTTTATGTCACCTCCTTTTTCTTCTAATAAAGTATTGGACCCAATAAATTAAGTGTATTTTAAATCACAAGACATTTTCTGTAAAACACTTCTTTTTAAATATTAATTATTTTTAAACTTATATCTCGCTTATGGTTAGTCCTACATGAAAAATGCAAATTACTATTTTGTAGGAAATTTTATTTTTTAGTTTTTTAAACATTTTATTTTAAAGCAAGTTTTTGTTAAATATTATTTATATCCAACTCTATAACTCGCTTATGGTTGGTCCTACAAGAAAAATGCAAATAACTATTTTGTAGGAAATTTTATCAGCTTTAATTTTGAGATAAAAATTAATAGGAGTAACTGTTTTCGAGATATAAGCAAAAAACCAATAAGAAAACTGTAACTGTTACTGAACAAAAATGTAATTCAGTTTTCAATGTTTGAGACGAAGACGAAAATGCAGCATTTAAAAACGACTCTGAAGACTTCTGTGACTTTTAAGTCACCTCCTTTTTCTTCTAATAATGTATTGGACCCAATACATTAAGTGTATTTTAAATCACATGACATTTTCTGTTAAAGCACTTTTTTTTAAATATTGATTATTTTCAAACTTATATCTCGCTTATGGTTAGTCCTACATGAAAAATGCAAATAACTATTTTGTAGGAAATTTTATCAGCTTTAATTTTAGTAAACAGATAAAAATTGATAGGAGTAACTGTTTTCGAGATATAAGCAAGAAACCAAAAAACTGTTACCTTAATAAAGCGCTTGCATATAAGCAAATTTAGTACTATTAGTATTATTATTATTAATGTTATTGTTATTAATATGACGACTAAAAACGACTCTGAAGACTTTGGTGACTTTTATGTCTTCTCCTTTTTCCTATACTAAAGTGTTAGACACAATTAATTTAGTTTAATTTCAGTATTTCAAACATTTTATTTTAAAGCAAATTTTTGTTAAATATTATTTATATCTATCTCTATAACTCGCTTATGCTTGGTCCTACAAGAAAAATACAAATAACTATTATGTAGGAAATTTTATCAGCTTTAATTTTAGTAAAAAGATAAAAATTGATAGGAGTAACTGTTTTCGAGATATAAGCAAGAAACCAATAAACTGTTACCTTAATAAAGCGCTTGCATATAAGCAAATTTAGTACTATTAGTATTATTATTATTAATGTTATTGTTATTGATATGACGACTAAGAACGACTCTCAAGACTTTGGTGACTTTTATGTCACCTCCTTTTTCTTCTAATAAAGTATTGGACCCAATAAATTAAGTGTATTTTAAATCACAAGACATTTTCTGTTAAAGCACTTTTTTTGTAAATATTAATTATTTTTAAACTTATATCTCGCTTATGGTTAGTCCTATATGAAAAATGCAAATTACTATTTTGTAGGAAATTTTATTTTTTAGTTTTTCAAACATTTTATTTTAAAGCAAGTTTTTGTTAAATATTATTTATATCCAACTCTATAACTCGCTTATGGTTGGTCCTACAAGAAAAATGCAAATAACTATTTTGTAGGAAATTTTATCAGCTTTAATTTTAGTAAACAGATAAAAATTGATAGGAGTAACTGTTTTCGAGATATAAGCAAGAAACCAAAAAACTGTTACCTTAATAAAGCGCTTGCATATAAGCAAATTTAGTACTATTAGTATTATTATTATTAATGTTATTGTTATTAATATGACGACTAAAAACGACTCTGAAGACTTTGGTGACTTTTATGTCTTCTCCTTTTTCCTATACTAAAGTGTTAGACACAATTAATTTAGTTTAATTTCAGTATTTCAATCATTTTATTTTAAAGCAAATTTTTGTTAAATATTATTTATATCTATCTCTATAACTCGCTTATGCTTGGTCCTACAAGAAAAATACAAATAACTATTTTGTAGGAAATTTTATCAGCTTCAATTTTAGTAAAAAGATAAAAATTGATAGGAGTAACTGTTTTCGAGATATAAGCAAGAAACCAATAAACTGTTACCTTAATAAAGCGCTTGCATATAAGCAAATTTAGCACTATTAATATTATTATTATTAATGTTATTGTTATTGATATGACGACTAAGAACGACTCTCAAGACTTTGGTGACTTTTATGTCACCTCCTTTTTCTTCTAATAAAGTATTGGACACAATAAATTAAGTGTATTTTAAATCACAAGACATTTTCTGTTAAAGCACTTTTTTTTTAAATATTAATTATTTTTAAACTTATATCTCGCTTATGGTTAGTCCTATATGAAAAATGCAAATTACTATTTTGTAGGAAATTTTATTTTTTAGTTTTTCAAACATTTTATTTTAAAGCAAGTTTTTGTTAATTATTATTTATATCCAACTCTATAACTCGCTTATGGTTGGTCCTACAAGAAAAATGCAAATAACTATTTTGTAGGAAATTTTATCAGCTTTAATTTTAAAAGAAAGATAAAAATTTATAGGAATAATTGTTTTCGAGATATAAGCAAAAAACCAAAGTGAAAACTGTTACAGTTACTAAACAAAAATGTAATTCAGTTTTCAATGTTTGAGACGAAGACGAAAATGCAGCATTTAAAAACGACTCTGAAGACTTCTGTGACTTTTAAGTCACCTCCTTTTTCTTCTAATAATGTATTGGACCCAATAAATTAAGTGTATTTTAAATCACAAGACATTTTCTGTTAAAGCACTTTTTTTTAAATATTGATTATTTTCAAACTTATATCTCGCTTATGGTTAGTCCTACATGAAAAATGCAAATAACTATTTTGTAGAAAATTTTATCAGCTTTAGTTTTAGTAAACAAATAAAAATTGATAGGAGTAACTGTTTTCGAGATATAAGCAAGAAACCAAAAAACTGTTACCTTAATAAAGCGCTTGCATATAAGCAAATTTAGTACTATTAGTATTATTATTATTAATGTTATTGTTATTAATATGACGACTAAAAACGACTCTGAAGACTTTGGTGACTTTTATGTCTTCTCCTTTTTCCTATACTAAAGTGTAAGACACAATTAATTTAGTTTAATTTCAGTATTTCAAACATTTTATTTTAAAGCAAATTTTTGTTAAATATTATTTATATCTATCTCTATAACTCGCTTATGCTTGGTCCTACAAGAAAAATACAAATAACTATTTTGTAGGAAATTTTATCAGCTTTAATTTTAGTAAAAAGATAAAAATTGATAGGAGTAACTGTTTTCGAGATATAAACAAGAAACCAATAAACTGTTACCTTAATAAAGCGCTTGCATATAAGCAAATTTAGTATTATTAGTATTATTATTATTAATGTTATTGTTATTAATATGACGACTAAAAACAACTCTCAAAACTTTGGTGACTTTTATGTCTTCTCCTTTTTCCTCAACTAAAGTGTTAGTCTTAATTAATTTAGTTTAATTTCGGTTTTTCAAACATTTTATTTTAAAGCAAATTTTTGTTAAAGATTATTTATATCCAACTCTATAACTCGCTTATGGTTGGTCCTACAAAAAAAATGCCAATAACTATTTTGTAGGAAATTTTATCAGCTTTGATTTTGAAAAAAAGATAAAAATTGATAGGAGTAACTGTTTTCGAGATATAAGCAAAAAACCAATAAGAAAACTGTAACTGTTACTAAACAAAAATGTAATTCAGTATTCAATGTTTGAGACAAAGACGAAAATGCAGCATTTAAAATCGACTCTGAAGACTTCAGTGACTTTTATGTCACCTCCTTTTTCTTCTAATAAAGTATTGGACCCATTAAATTAAGTGTATTTTAAATCACAAGACATTTTCTGTTAAAGCACTTTTTTTTAATATTAATTATTTTCAAACTTATATCTCGCTTATGGTTAGTCCTACATGAAAAATGCAAATAACTATTTTGTAGGAAATTTTATCAGCTTTAATTTTGAAAGAAAGATAAAAATTGATAGGAATAAATGTTTTCGAGATATAAGCAAAAAACCAAAGTGAAAACTGTTACAGTTACTAAACAAAAATGTAATTCAGTTTTCAATGTTTGAGACGAAGACGAAAATGCAGCATTTAAAAACGACTCTGAAGACTTCTGTGACTTTTAAGTCACCTCCTTTTTCTTCTAATAATGTATTGGACCCAATAAATTAAGTGTATTTTAAATCACAAGACATTTTCTGTTAAAGCACTTTTTTTTTAAATATTGATTATTTTCAAACTTATATCTCGCTTAAGGTTAGTCCTACATGAAAAATGCAAATAACTATTTTGTAAAAAATTTTATCAGCTTTAATTTTAGTAAACAGATAAAAATTGATAGGAGTAACTGTTTTCGAGATATAAGCAAGAAACCAAAAAACTGTTACTTTAATAAAGCGCTTGCATATAAGCAAATTTAGTACTATTAGTATTATTATTATTAATGTTATTGTTATTAATATGACGACTAAAAACGACTCTGAAGACTTTGGTGACTTTTATGTCTTCTCCTTTTTCCTATACTAAAGTGTTAGACACAATTAATTTAGTTTAATTTCAGTATTTCAAACATTTTATTTTAAAGCAAATTTTTGTTAAAGATTATTTATATCCAACTCTATAACTCGCTTATGGTTGGTCCTACAAAAAAAATGCCAATAACTATTTTGTAGGAAATTTTATCAGCTTTGATTTTGAAAAAAATACAAAAATTGATAGGAGTAATTGTTTTCGAGATATAAGCAAAAAACCAAAGTAAAAACTGTTACAGTTACTGAACAAAAATGTAATTCAGTTTTCAATGTTTGAGACGAAGACGAAAATGCAGCATTTAAAAACGACTCTGAAGATTTCAGTGACTTTTAAGTCACCTCCTTTTTCTTCTAATAATGTATTGGACCCAATAAATTAAGTGTATTTTAAATCACATGACATTTTCTGTTAAAGCACTTTTTTTTAAATATTGATTATATTCAAACTTTTATCTCGCTTATGGTTAGTCCTACATGAAAAATGCAAATAACTATTTTGTAGGAAATTTTATCAGCTTTAATTTTAGTAAACAGATAAAAATTGATAGGAGTAACTGTTTTCGAGATATAAGCAAGAAACCAAAAAACTGTTACCTTAATAAAGCGCTTGCATATAAGCAAATTTAGTACTATTAGTATTATTATTATTAATGTTATTGTTATTGATATGACGACTAAGAACGACTCTCAAGACTTTGGTGACTTTTATGTCACCTCCTTTTTCTTCTAATAAAGTATTGGACCCAATAAATTAAGTGTATTTTAAATCACAAGACATTTTCTGTTAAAGCACTTTTTTTGTAAATATTAATTATTTTTAAACTTATATCTCGCTTATGGTTAGTCCTATATAAAAAATGCAAATTACTATTTTGTAGGAAATTTTATTTTTTAGTTTTTCAAACATTTTATTTTAAAGCAAGTTTTTGTTAAATATTATTTATATCCAACTCTATAACTCGCTTATGGTTGGTCCTACAAGAAAAATGCAAATAACTATTTTGTAGGAAATTTTATCAGCTTTAATTTTGAAAAAAAGATAAAAATTGATAGGAATAATTGTTTTCGAGATATAAGCAAAAAACCAAAGTGAAAACTGTTACAGTTACTAAACAAAAATGTAATTCAGTTTTCAATGTTTGAGACGAAGACGAAAATGCAGCATTCAAAAACGACTCTGAAGACTTCTGTGACTTTTAAGTCACCTCCTTTTTCTTCTAATAATGTATTGGACCCAATAAATTAAGTGTATTTTAAATCACATGACATTTTCTGTTAAAGCACTTTTTTTTAAATATTGATTATTTTCAAACTTTTATCTCGCTTATGGTTAGTCCTACATGAAAAATGCAAATAACTATTTTGTAGGAATTTTTATCAGCTTTAATTTTAGTAAACAGATAAAAATTGATAGGAGTAACTGTTTTCGAGATATAAGCAAGAAACCAAAAAACTGTTACCTTAATAAAGCGCTTGCATATAAGCAAATTTAGTACTATTAGTATTATTATTATTAATGTTATTGTTATTAATATGACGACTAAAAACGACTCTGAAGACTTTGGTGACTTTTATGTCTTCTCCTTTTTCCTATACTAAAGTGTTAGACACAATTAATTTAGTTTAATTTCAGTATTTCAATCATTTTATTTTAAAGCAAATTTTTGTTAAATATTATTTATATCTATCTCTATAACTCGCTTATGCTTGGTCCTACAAGAAAAATACAAATAACTATTTTGTAGGAAATTTTATCAGCTTTAATTTTAGTAAAAAGATAAAAATTGATAGGAGTAACTGTTTTCGAGATATAAACAAGAAACCAATAAACTGTTACCTTAATAAAGCGCTTGCATATAAGCAAATTTAGTACTATTAATATTATTATTATTAATGTTATTGTTATTGATATGACGACTAAGAACGACTCTCAAGACTTTGGTGACTTTTATGTCACCTCCTTTTTCTTCTAATAAAGTATTGGACACAATAAATTAAGTGTATTTTAAATCACAAGACATTTTCTGTTAAAGCACTTTTTTTTTAAATATTAATTATTTTTAAACTTATATCTCGCTTATGGTTAGTCCTATATGAAAAATGCAAATTACTATTTTGTAGGAAATTTTATTTTTTAGTTTTTCAAACATTTTATTTTAAAGCAAGTTTTTGTTAAATATTATTTATATCCAACTCTATAACTCGCTTATGGTTGGTCCTACAAGAAAAATGCAAATAACTATTTTGTAGGAAATTTTATCAGCTTTAATTTTAAAAGAAAGATAAAAATTGATAGGAATAATTGTTTTCGAGATATAAGCAAAAAACCAAAGTGAAAACTGTTACAGTTACTAAACAAAAATGTAATTCAGTTTTCAATGTTTGAGACGAAGACGAAAATGCAGCATTTAAAAACGACTCTGAAGACTTCTGTGACTTTTAAGTCACCTCCTTTTTCTTCTAATAATGTATTGGACCCAATAAATTAAGTGTATTTTAAATCACAAGACATTTTCTGTTAAAGCACTTTTTTTAAATATTGATTATTTTCAAACTTATATCTCGCTTATGGTTAGTCCTACATGAAAAATGCAAATAACTATTTTGTAGAAAATTTTATCAGCTTTAGTTTTAGTAAACAGATAAAAATTGATAGGAGTAACTGTTTTCGAGATATAAGCAAGAAACCAAAAAACTGTTACCTTAATAAAGCGCTTGCATATAAGCAAATTTAGTACTATTAGTATTATTATTATTAATGTTATTGTTATTAATATGACGACTAAAAACGACTCTGAAGACTTTGGTGACTTTTATGTCTTCTCCTTTTTCCTATACTAAAGTGTTAGACACAATTAATTTAGTTTAATTTCAGTATTTCAAACATTTTATTTTAAAGCAAATTTTTGTTAAATATTATTTATATCTATCTCTATAACTCGCTTATGCTTGGTCCTACAAGAAAAATACAAATAACTATTTTGTAGGAAATTTTATCAGCTTTAATTTTAGTAAAAAGATAAAAATTGATAGGAGTAACTGTTTTCGAGATATAAACAAGAAACCAATAAACTGTTACCTTAATAAAGCGCTTGCATATAAGCAAATTTAGTATTATTAGTATTATTATTATTAATGTTATTGTTATTAATATGACGACTAAAAACAACTCTCAAAACTTTGGTGACTTTTATGTCTTCTCCTTTTTCCTCAACTAAAGTGTTAGTCTTAATTAATTTAGTTTAATTTCGGTTTTTCAAACATTTTATTTTAAAGCAAATTTTTGTTAAAGATTATTTATATCCAACTCTATAACTCGCTTATGGTTGGTCCTACAAAAAAAATGCCAATAACTATTTTGTAGGAAATTTTATCAGCTTTGATTTTGAAAGAAAGATAAAAATTGATAGGAGTAACTGTTTTCGAGATATAAGCAAAAAACCAATAAGAAACTGTAACTGTTACTAAACAAAAATGTAATTCAGTATTCAATGTTTGAGACAAAGACGAAAATGCAGCATTTAAAATCGACTCTGAAGACTTCAGTGACTTTTATGTCACCTCCTTTTTCTTCTAATAAAGTATTGGACCCATTAAATTAAGTGTATTTTAAATCACAAGACATTTTCTGTTAAAGCACTTTTTTTTAATATTAATTATTTTCAAACTTATATCTCGCTTATGGTTAGTCCTACATGAAAAATGCAAATAACTATTTTGTAGGAAATTTTATCAGCTTTAATTTTGAAAAAAAGATAAAAATTGATAGGAATAATTGTTTTCGAGATATAAGCAAAAAACCAAAGTGAAAACTGTTACAGTTACTAAACAAAAATGTAATTCAGTTTTCAATGTTTGAGACGAAGACAAAAATGCAGCATTTAAAAACGACTCTGAAGACTTCTGTGACTTTTAAGTCACCTCCTTTTTCTTCTAATAATGTATTGGACCCAATAAATTAAGTGTATTTTAAATCACAAGACATTTTCTGTTAAAGCACTTTTTTTTTAAATATTGATTATTTTCAAACTTATATCTCGCTTAAGGTTAGTCCTACATGAAAAATGCAAATAACTATTTTGTAAAAAATTTTATCAGCTTTAATTTTAGTAAACAGATAAAAATTGATAGGAGTAACTGTTTTCGAGATATAAGCAAGAAACCAAAAAACTGTTACTTTAATAAAGCGCTTGCATATAAGCAAATTTAGTACTATTAGTATTATTATTATTAATGTTATTGTTATTAATATGACAACTAAAAACGACTCTGAAGACTTTGGTGACTTTTATGTCTTCTCCTTTTTCCTATACTAAAGTGTTAGACACAATTAATTTAGTTTAATTTCAGTATTTCAAACATTTTATTTTAAAGCAAATTTTTGTTAAAGATTATTTATATCCAACTCTATAACTCGCTTATGGTTGGTCCTACAAAAAAAATGCCAATAACTATTTTGTAGGAAATTTTATCAGCTTTGATTTTGAAAAAAAGACAAAAATTGATAGGAGTAATTGTTTTCGAGATATAACAGTTACTCCTATCAATTTTTATCTTTCTTTCAAAATCAAAGCTGATAAAATTTCCTACAAAATAGTTATTGGCATTTTTTTTGTAGGACTAACCATAAGCGAGTTATAGCGTTGGATATAAATAATCTTTAACAAAAATTTGCTTTAAAATAAAATGTTTGAAAAACCGAAATTAAACTAAATTAATTAAAACTAACACTTTAGTTGAGGAAAAAGGAGAAGACATAAAAGTCACCAAAGTCTTGAGAGTCGTTTTTAGTCGTCATATTAATAACAATAACATTAATAATAATAATACTAATAGTACTAAATTTGCTTATATGCAAGCGCTTTATTAAGGTAACAGTTTTTTGGTTTCTTGCTTATATCTCGAAAACAGTTACTCCTATCAATTTTTATCTTTTTACTAAAATTAAAGCTGATAAAAATTTCTACAAAATAGTTATTTGTATTTTTCTTGTAGGACCAAGCATAAGCGAGTTATAGAGATAGATATAAATAATATTTAACAAAAATTTGCTTTAAAATAAAATGTTTGAAATACCGAAATTAAACTAAATTAATTGTGTCTAACACTTTAGTATAGGAAAAAGGAGAAGACATAAATGTCACCAAAGTCTTCAGAGTCGTTTTTAGTCGTCATATTAATAACAATAACATTAATAATAATAATACTAATAGTACTAAATTTGCTTATATGCAAGCGCTTTATTAAGGTAACAGTTTTTTGGTTTCTTGCTTATATCTCGAAAACAGTTACTCCTATCAATTTTTATTTGTTTACTAAAATTAAAGCTGATAAAATTTCCTACAAAATAGTTATTTGCATTTTTTATGTAGGACTAACCATAAGCGAGATAGAAGTTTGAAAATAATTAATATTTAAAAAAAAATTGCTTTAACAGAAAATGTCTTGTGATTTAAAATACACTTAATTTATTGGGACCAATACTCTATTAGAAGAAAAAGGAGGTGACATAAAAGTCACTGAAGTCTTCAGAGTCGTTTTTAAATGCTGCATTTTCGTCTTCGTCTCAAACATTGAAAACTGAATTACATTTTTGTTCAGTAACTGTAACAGTTTTCACTTTGGTTTTTTGCTTATATCTCGAAAACAATTACTCCTATCAATTTTTATCTTTCTTTCAAAATTAAAGCTGATAAAATTTCCAACAAAATAGTTATTTGCATTTCTTTTGTAAGACCAACCATAAGCGAGTTATAGAGTTGGATATAAATAATCTTTAACAAAAATTTGCTTTAAAATAAAATGCTTGAAAAACCGGAATTAAACTAAATTAATTGTGTCTAACACTTTAGTAGAGGAAAAAGGAAAAGACATAAAAGTCACTAAATGTTTCAGAGTCGTCTTTAGTCGCCCTATTAATAACAATAACATTAATAATAATAATACTAATATTACTAAATTTGCTTATATGCAAGCGCTTAATTAAGGTAACAGTTTCTTGCTTATATCTCGAAAACAGTTACTCCTATCAATTTTTATCTTTTTACTAAAATTAAAGCTGATAAAATTTACTACAAAATAGTTATTTGCATTTTTTATGTAGGACTAACCATAAGCGAGATAGAAGTTTGAAAATAATTAATATTTAAAAAAAAAGTGCTTTAACAGAAAATGTCTTGTGATTTAAAATACACTTAATTTATTGGGACCAATACTCTATTAGAAGAAAAAGGAGGTGACATAAAAGTCACTGAAGTCTTCAGAGTCGTTTTTAAATGCTGCATTTTCGTCTTCGTCTCAAACATTGAAAACTGAATTACATTTTTGTTCAGTAACTGTAACAGTTTTCACTTTGGTTTTTTGCTTATATCTCGAAAACAATTACTCCTATCAATTTTTATCTTTCTTTCAAAATTAAAGCTGATAAAATTTCCTACAAAATAGTTATTTGCATTTCTTTTGTAAGACCAACCATAAGCGAGTTATAGAGTTGGATATAAATAATCTTTAACAAAAATTTGCTTTAAAATAAAATGTTTGAAAAACCGAAATTAACCTAAATTAATTGGGTCTAACACTTTAGTATAGGAAAAAGGAGAAGACATAAAAGTCACTAAATGTTTCAGAGTCGTCTTTAGTCGTCATATTAATAACAATAACATTAATAATAATAATACTAATAGTACTAAATTTGCTTATATTCAAGCGCTTTATTAAGGTAACAGTTTTTTGGTTTCTTGCTTATATCTCGAAAACAGTTACTCCTATCAATTTTTACCTTTTTTTCAAAATTAAAGCTGATAAAATTTCCTACAAAATAGTTATTTCCATTTTTTTGTAAGACCAACCATAAGCGAGTTATAGAGTTGGATATAAATAATCTTTAACAAAAATTTGCTTTAAAATAAAATGTTTGAAAAACTGATATTAAACTAAATTAATTGGGTCCAACACTTTAGTAGAGGAAAAAGGAGAAGACATAAAAATCACCAAAGTCTTCAGAGTTGTTTTTAGTACTAAATTTGCTTATATGCAAGCGCTTAATTAAGGTAACAGTTTTTTGGTTTCTTGCTTATATCTCGAAAACAGTTACTCCTATCAATTTTTATCTTTTTACTAAAATTAAAGCTGATAAAATTTCCTACAAAATAGTAATTTGCATTTTTCATGTAGGACTAACCATAAGCGAGATATAAGTTTAAAAATAATTAATATTTAAAAAAAAAGTGCTTTAACAGAAAATGTCTTGTGATTTAAAATACACTTAATTTATTGGGTCCAATACTTTATTAGAAGAAAAATGAGGTGACATAAAAGTCACCAAAGTCTTGAGAGTCGTTCTTAGTCGTCATATCAATAACAATAACATTAATAATAATAATAATACTAATAGTACTAAATTTGCTTATATGCAAGCGCTTAATTAAGGTAACAGTTTCTTGCTTATATCTCGAAAACTTTCATTTTTGTTCAGTAACTGTAACATTATTATTAACTTTTGTATAGTAAATGATTTTATACCAGTTTTAAAATAAGTTATTAATTTTAGACAATTTCTTGCCTAAAAACACAGATCACAGATGATTTCTTGCATAGAAATGAGAAAACACTCATATAACACACAAAATAAGCTTCATTTTTGCTTAGAAAACTAAGCTTACTTTTATTACTATTATTATTATTTTTATTATTATTATTGTTATTATTATTATTATTATTATTATTATTATTATTATTATTGTTATTATTATTATTATTATCATTATTATTATTATTATTATTATTATTATTATTATAATTATTATTATTTAAAAACCGATTTTAATTTTGTATAGTATTGTTTTTATACCAGTTTTAAAATGAGTGATTGATTTTAGCCAATTTCTTGCCTAAAAACTATAAAATGGCTAAGATTGCCTAAAAACACTGATCACAGATGATCTTTTGCATAGAAATGAGAAAACGCTCATATAACACAAAATAAGCTTTATTTTTGCTTAGAAAACTAAGCTTACTTTTATTACTACTATTATTATTATTTTTATTATTATTATTATTATTATTATTATTATTATTATTATTATTATTATTATTATTATTATAATTATTATTATTATTATAATTATTATTATTATTATTATTATTATTATTAATAACCGATTATAACTTTTGTATAGTAAATGTTTTTATAACAGTTTTAAAATGAATTATTAGTTTTAGACAATTTCTTGCCTAAAAACACAGATCACTGATGATCTCTTGCATAGAAATGAGAAAACGCTCAGATAACACAAAATAAGCATCATTTTTGCTTAAAAAAACTAAGCTTTAATTTAGAAAGAAATTCATTATTATAAGTATTATTATCATTATTATTATTATTATTATTATTATTATTATTATTATTATTATTATTATTATTATTATTATTATTATTATTATTATTATTAACTTTTGTATTGTAAATGTTTTTATACCAGTTTTAAAATGAGTTATTAATTTTAGACAATTTCTTGCCTAAAAACACAGATCACAGATGATTTCTTGCATAGAAATGAGAAAACGCTCATATAACACAAAATAAGCTTCATTTTTGCTTAGAAAACTAAGCTTACTTTTATTACTATTATTATTTTTATTATTATTATTATTACTATTATTAGTATTATTATTTTTATTATTATTATTATTATTATTATTATTATTATTATTATTGTTATTATTATTATTATTATTATTAAAAACTTATATTAAACAGACAGAAAACGTCGTATTCTGACACAAAAAAACGAATTACGTTATAGACTTGACGAGAACGGCGTATCTCGGACTCTTATAGGACTTTTATAGAGTCAAAAAGTATCAGTTTGGATTAAAATAAATTATTTTTGTTGAGTCTCAGTCTGAATTGTTCATCAGTTCAAACAAAAACGGCTTATTTTAGACGATCTTTTGCTTTGAACAAGAAAACTTACATCGAACAGACTAAAAACGTATTAATCTGGCATAAAAGAGCAATTTATGTATCACTTTAGATAAAGGCAGCTAATCCTATTCGTTTCATTGCTTAAAATAGACAAAATTGTTAATAAATCTAACAAAAACGCTGTATTCTAGCACAAAATACTAATTACATTATAGTTTCGACGAGAATAGCTTATTTGAAATGATTCTATGCTTCCAAACGAGTAAATTTTTATTAAACAGATGCCAAACATCATGTTTTGTCCTATGAAGACATTTTATATTGCAGTTTGTATTAAAACAAAATATTTTCGTTGATTCTTTGTTAGAAGCAGCAAACCTAACATTAAAGAATCTGAAAACTTTGTATTCGGACACAAACCACCGAATTTTGTATCAGTTTAGACAAAAACGGTTGATTTTCGACAATATTTTGCTTTGAACAAGAAAACTTATATCAAACTGACTAAAAACGTCTTATTTTAGCACAAAACAAAAGATTTGCGTTATAGTCTTAAAGCTGATTCATGCCACAGTTTGGATAAAAACCAAATATTTTTGTTAATTCATTGTTACAAACAAGAAACCTTACATCAAAGAAACTGAAAACACCTTATTCAGGCACAGAAATTCGAATTACGTTTCAGTCTGGACAAAAACTGCTTATTTTAGACGATCTTTTGTCTTGAACACGAAAACTTACATTAAAAAGATTAAAAACGTCTTATTCTGGCTGAAAACTGCAAATTATATATTACTCTAGATAAAAGCAATTTATCCTGACTACTCCTTTACTTAGAATAGAGTAAACTTGTATAAAACTTAATGAAAACTTTAAATTTCGTCTCAAAGAAATAATTTACATTATAGTTTTGACCAGCACTGTTTATTTCAAACGAATTTATCATTCGAAACTAATGAACTTTTATGGGGCAGATGCAAAACCACATATTACCATATAAAGCGTTGTTTTAAAGCAAAGTATTTCCTTTTGCAACAAGAAATTTCACGTCAAAGAAACTGAAAACTTCGTATCCATGCATAAATATCGAATTACGTATCAGTTTAAGCAAATACAGCTTATTTTAAACGATTCCTTGCTATAAACAAGAAAAATTTTATCAAGCATATTGAAAACGTCTTATTCTCGAAAATAAGAGCAAATTATGTATCAGTTTTAACAAAAGCGGATTACTCTGTTTGATTCTATGCTTAGAGTAGAGTAAACTACTATAAAACGTAATAAAAACTCTATATTCAAGCTCAAAAGAACAAATTACGTTATAGTTTTGGCAAAAAAAAATATTTCGGACGATTACATACTTCGAAGTAAGCAAACTTTAATTGAACAAGTGCAAAAGCTAATACTTTGCTTTAAAATAACGATTTATGTGGTAATATGGTATTTTGCATCTGTCCTATAAAAGTTTACTCGTTTCGCTCCATTGAATCATTCGAAAGAAATTATTTTGACACAACAACAACGAAAATAATTTGTTTTTGTTTAAACTGTAACATAAATCGCTTTTATAAAACGAACTAAGACGTTTGGCATCTGTTTATTGAAAGTTTTCTCGTTTGGGGGCATAAAATCGTTTGAAATTATCAGTTCTGGTCAAAACTATAACGTAAATTATTTCTTTGTATCACTTTAAAGATTTGCGTTATAGTCTTGACGAGAACTGTTAATTTCAAACGATTCTATGCTTTGAAACCAGTATACTTTTACTGAACAGAGGCAAAACGTCTGATTTCGCCTTTAAAAAACGATGTATGTCACAGTTTGGATTAAAACCAATGATTTTCGTTTATTCATTGTTACAAACAAGAAACCTTACATCAAAGAAACTGAAAACCTCTTATTCAGGCCCAGAAAATCAAATTACGTTTCAGTCTAGACACAAATTGCTTATTTTAGACGATTCTTTCTTTTGAACACGAAAACTTACATTAAAAAGATTAAAAACGTCTTATTCTGGCTCAAAACTGCAAATTATGTATTACTTTGGATAAAAGCAGTTTATCCTGATTACTCCTTTGCTTAGAATAGAGCAAACTTGTATAAAACTTAATGAAAACTTTAAATTTCGTCTCAAAGAAATAATTTACGTTATAGTTTTGACCAGAACTGTTAATTTCAAACGATTTTATGCCCCCAAACGAGAAAACTTTCACTAAACAAATGCCAAACGTCTTAGTTCGTTTTATAAAAGCGACTTATGTAACAGTTTAAACAAAAACAAATTATTTTCGCTGTTGTTGTGTTAAAATAATTTATTTCGAATGATTCAATGGAGCGAAACGAGTAAACTTTTATAGGACAGATGCAAAATACCATATTACCACATAAATCGTTATTTTAAAGCAAAGTATTAGCTTTTGCACTTGTTCAATTAAAGTTTGCTTACTTCGAAGTATGTAATCGTCCGAAATATTTTTTTTTTGCCAAATCTATAACGTAATTTGTTCTTTTGAGCTTGAATATAGAGTTTTCATTACGTTTTATAGTAGTTTACTCTACTCTAAGCATAGAATCAAACAGAGTAATCCGCTTTTGTTAAAACTGATACATAATTTGCTCTTATTTTCGAGAATAAGACGTTTTCAATATGCTTGATAAAATTTTTCTTGTTTATAGCAAGGAATCGTTTAAAATAAGCTGTATTTGCTTAAACTGATACGTAATTCGATATTTATGCATGGATACGAAGTTTTCAGTTTCTTTGACGTGAAATTTCTTGTTGCAAAAGGAAATACTTTGCTTTAAAACAACGCTTTATATGGTAATATGTGGTTTTGCATCTGCCCCATAAAAGTTCATTAGTTTCGAATGATAAATTCGTTTGAAATAAACAGTGCTGGTCAAAACTATAATGTAAATTATTTCTTTGAGACGAAATTTAAAGTTTTCATTAAGTTTTATACAAGTTTACTCTATTCTAAGTAAAGGAGTAATCAGGATAAATTGCTTTTATCTAGAGTAATATATAATTTGCAGTTTTCAGCCAGAATAAGACGTTTTTAATCTTTTTAATGTAAGTTTTCGTGTTCAAGACAAAAGATCGTCTAAAATAAGCAGTTTTTGTCCAGACTGAAACGTAATTCGAATTTCTGTGCCTGAATAAGGGGTTTTCAGTTTCTTTGATGTAAGGTTTCTTGTTTGTAACAATGAATTAACAAAAATATTTGGTTTTTATCCAAACTGTGGCATGAATCAGCTTTAAGACTATAACGCAAATCTTTTGTTTTGTGCTAAAATAAGACGTTTTTAGTCAGTTTGATATAAGTTTTCTTGTTCAAAGCAAAATATTGTCGAAAATCAACCGTTTTTGTCTAAACTGATACAAAATTCGGTGGTTTGTGTCCGAATACAAAGTTTTCAGATTCTTTAATGTTAGGTTTGCTGCTTCTAACAAAGAATCAACGAAAATATTTTGTTTTAATACAAACTGCAATATAAAATGTCTTCATAGGACAAAACATGATGTTTGGCATCTGTTTAATAAAAATTTACTCGTTTGGAAGCATAGAATCATTTCAAATAAGCAATTCTCGTCGAAACTATAATGTAATTAGTATTTTGTGCTAGAATACAGCGTTTTTGTTAGATTTATTAACAATTTTGTCTATTTTAAGCAATGAAACGAATAGGATTAGCTGCCTTTATCTAAAGTGATACATAAATTTCTCTTTTATGCCAGATTAATACGTTTTTAGTCTGTTCGATGTAAGTTTTCTTGTTCAAAGCAAAAGATCGTCTAAAATAAGCCGTTTTTGTTTGAACTGATGAACAATTCAGACTGAGAGTCAACAAAAATAATTTATTTTAATCCAAACTGATACTTTTTGACTCTATAAAAGTCCTATAAGAGTCCGAGATACGCCGTTCTCGTCAAGTCTATAACGTAATTCGTTTTTTTGTGTCAGAATACGACGTTTTCTGTCTGTTTAATATAAGTTTTTAATAATAATAATAATAATAATAATAATAATAAAAATAATAATACTAATAATAGTAATAATAATAATAATAATAAAAATAATAATAGTAATAAAAGTAAGCTTAGTTTTCTAAGCAAAAATGAAGCTTATTTTGTGTTATATGAGCGTTTTCTCATTTCTATGCAAGAAATCATCTGTGATCTGTGTTTTTAGGCAAGAAATTGTCTAAAATTAATAACTCATTTTAAAACTGGTATAAAAACATTTACAATACAAAAGTTAATAATAATAATAATAATAATAATAATAATAATAATAATAATAATAATAATAATAATAATAATAATAATAATAATAATAATAATAATAATAATAATAATAATAATAATAATAATAATAATAATAATAATAATAATAATAATAATAATAATAATAATAATAATGATAATAATACTTATAATAATGAATTTCTTTCTAAATTAAAGCTTAGTTTTTTTAAGCAAAAATGATGCTTATTTTGTGTTATCTGAGCGTTTTCTCATTTCTATGCAAGAGATCATCTGTGATCTGTGTTTTTAGGCAAGAAATTGTCTAAAACTAATAATTCATTTTAAAACTGTTATAAAAACATTTACTATACAAAAGTTATAATCGGTTATTAATAATAATAATAATAATAATAATAATTATAATAATAATAATAATAATAATAATAATAATAATAATAATAATAATAATAATAATAATAATAATAATAATAATAATAATAATAATAATAAAAATAATAATAATAGTAGTAATAAAAGTAAGCTTAGTTTTCTAAGCAGAAATAAAGCTTATTTTGTGTTATATGAGCGTTTTCTCATTTCTATGCAAAAGATCATGTGTGATCAGTGTTTTTAGGCAATCTTAACCATTTTATAGTTTTTAGGCAAGAAATTGGCTAAAATTAATCAATCATTTTAAAACTGGTATAAAAACAATACTATACAAAAGTTAAAATCGGTTTTTAGTAATAATAATTATAATAATAATAATAATAATAATAATAATAATAATAATAATAATAATAACAATAATAATAATAAAAATAATAATAATAGTAATAAAAGTAAGCTTAGTTTTCTAAGCAAAAATGAAGCTTATTTTGTGTGTTATATGAGTGTTTTCTCATTTCTATGCAAGAAATCATCTGTGATCTGTGTTTTTAGGCAAGAAATTGTCTAAAATTAATAACTCATTTTAAAACTGGTATAAAATCATTTACTATACAAAAGTTAATAATAATAATAATAACAATAATAATAATAATAATAATAATAGTAATAGTAACAAAAGTAATAATAATAATAATAATACTTTTAATAAGGAAAAATGGAGCTTATTTTGTGTGTTACATGAGCGTTTTCTCATTTCTATGCAAAAGATCATGTGTGATGTGTGTTTTTAGGCAATCTAAACCATTTTATAGTTTTTAATATTTAACAAAAATTTGCTTTAAAATAAAATGTTTGAAAAACTGAAATTAAACTAAATTAATTGTGTCTAACACTTTAGTAGAGGAAAAAGGAGGAGACATAAAAGTCACTAAAGTCTTCAGAGTCGTTTTTAAATGCTGCATTTTCGTCTTCTTCTCAAACATTGAAAACTGAATTACATTTTTGTTCAGTAACTGTAACAGTTTTTACTTTGGTTTTTTGCTTATATCTCGAAAACAATTACTCCTATCAATTTTTATCTTTCTTTCAAAATTAAAGCTGATAAAATTTCCTACAAAATAGTTATTTGCATTTCTCATGTAGGACTAACCATAAGCGAGATATAAGTTTGAAAATAATTAATTAATATTTAAAAAAAAAAGTGCTTTAACAGAAAATGTTTTGTGATTTAAAATACACTTAATTTATTAGGTCCAATACTTTATTAGAAGAAAAAGGAGGTGACATATAAGTCACTGAAGTCTTCAGAGTCGATTTTAAATGCTGCATTTTCGTCTTCGTCTCAAACATTGAAAACTGAATTACATTTTTGTTCAGTAACAGTTACAGTTTTCTTATTGGTTTTTTGCTTATATCTCGAAAACAGTTACTTCTATCAATTTTTATCTTTCTTTTAAAATTAAAGCTGATAAAATTTCCTACAAAATAGTTATTTGCATTTTTCATGTAAGACTAACCATAAGCGAGATATAAGTTTAAAAATTATTAATATTTAAAAAAAAAGTGCTTTAACAGAAAATGTCTTGTGATTTAAAATACACTTAATTTATTGGGTCCAATACATTATTAGAAGAAAAAGGAGGTGACATAAAAGTCGCTGAAGTCTTCAGAGTCGTTTTTAAATGCTGCATTTTCGTCTTCGTCTCAAACATTGAAAATTGAATTACATTTTTGTTCAGTAACAGTTACAGTATTCTTATTGGTTTTTTGCTTATATCTCGAAAACAGTTACTCCTATCAATTTTTATCTTTCTTTCAAAATTAAAGCCGATAAAATTTCCTACAAAATAGTTATTTGCATTTCTTTTGTAAGACCAACCATAAGCGAGTTATAGAGTTGGATATAAATAATCTTTAACAAAAATTTGCTTTAAAATATAGTGTTTGAAAATCCGAAATTAAACTAAATTAATTGAGTCTAACACTTTAGTATAGGAAAAAGGAGAAGACATAAAAGTCACCAAAGTCTTCAGAGTTGTTTGTAGTCGTCATATTAATAACAATAACATTAATAATAATAATAACGCTGCATTTTCGTCTTCGTCTCAAACATTGAAAACTGAATTACATTTTTGTTCAGTAACAGTTACAGTTTTCTTATTGGTTTTTTGCTTATATCTCTAAAACAGTTATTCCTATCAATTTTTATCTTTTTTTCAAAATTAAAGCTGATAAAATTTCCTACAAAATAGTTATTTGCATTTTTCTTGTAAGACCAACCATAAGCGAGTTATAGAGTTAGATATAAATAATATTTAACAAATGTTATTGTTATTAATATGACGACTAAAGACGACTCTGAAACCTTTAATGACATTTATGTCTTCTCCTTTTATTATATTTATTTTTATTTATATAATTATTTTGTAGGAAATTTTATCAGCTTTAATTTTAAAAGAAAGATAAAAATTGATAGGAGTAACTGTTTTCGAGATATAAGCAAAAAACCAATAAGAAAACTGTAACTGTTGCTGAACAAAAATGTAATTCAGTTTTCAATGTTTGAGATGAATTCGAAAATGCAGCATTTAAAATCGACTCTGAAGACTTCAGTGACTTATATGTCACCTCTTTTTTCTTCTAATAAAGTATTGAACCTAATACATTAAGTGTATTTTAAATCACAAAACATTTTCTGTTAAAGCACTTTTTTTTTAAATATTAATTATTTTCAAATTTATATCTCGCTTATGGTTAGTCCTACATGAGAAATGCAAATAACTGTTTTGTAGGAAATTTTATCAGCTTTAATTTTAGTAAAAAGATAAAAATTGATAAGAGTAACTGTTTTCGAGATATAAGCAAGAAACCAAAAAACTGTTACCTTAATTAAGCGATTGCATATAAGCAAATTTAGTACTATTAGTATTATTATTATTAATGTTATTGTTATTAATATGACGACTAAAGACGACTCTGAAACCTTTAGTGACATTTATGTCTTCTCCTTTTATTATATTTGTTTTTATTTATATAATTATTTTGTAGGAAATTTTATCAGCTTTAATTTTAAAAGAAAGATAAAAATTGATAGGAGTAACTGTTTTCGAGATATAAGCAAAAAATCAATAAGAAAACTGTAACTGTTACTGAACAAAAATGTAATTCAGTTTTCAATGTTTGAGACGAAGACGAAAATGCAGCATTTAAAATCGACTCTGAAGACTTCAGTGACTTATATGTCACCTCCTTTTTCTTCTAATAAAGTATTGGACCTAATAAATTAAGTGTATTTTAAATCACAAAACATTTTCTGTTAAAGCACTTTTTTTTTAAATATTAATAATTTTTAAACTTATATCTCGCTTATGCTTAGTCTTACATGAAAAATGCAAATAACTGTTTTGTAGAAAATTTTATCAGCTTTAATTTTAGTAAAAAGATTAAAATTGATATAAGTAACTGTTTTCAAGATATAAGCAAGAAACCAAAAAACTGTTACCTTAATTAAGCGTTTGCATGTAAGCAAATTTAGTACTATTAGTATTATTATTAATGTTATTGTTATTAATATGACAACTAAAGACGACTCTGAAACCTTTAGTGACCTTTATGTCTTCTCCTTTTTCCTCTACTAAAGTGTTAGACACAATTAATTTAGTTTAATTTTAGTTTTTCAAACATTTTATTTTAAAGCAAGTTTTTGTTAAATATTATTTATACCCAACTCTATAACTCGCTTATGGTTGGTCCTACAAGAAAAATGTAAATAACTATTTTGTAGGAAATTTTATCAGCTTTAATTTTGAAAGAAAGATAAAAATTGATAGGAGTAACTGTTTTCGAGATATAAGCAAAAAACCAATAAGAAAACTGAAACTGTTACTGAACAAAAATGTAATTCAGTTTTCAATGTTTGAGACGAAGACGAAAATGCAGCATTATTATTATTATTAATGTTATTGTTATTAATATGACAACTAAAAACGACTCTGAAGACTTTGGTGACTTTTATGTCTTCTCCTTTTTCCTATACTAAAGTGTTAGACTCAATTAATTTAGTTTAATTTCGGTTTTTCAAACATTATATTTTAAAGCAAATTTTTGTTAAAGATTATTTATATCCAACTCTATAACTCGCTTATGGTTGGTCTTACAAAAGAAATGCAAATAACTATTTTGTAGGAAATTTTATCAGCTTTAATTTTGAAAGAAAGATAAAAATTGATAGGAATAATTGTTTTCGAGATATAAGCAAAAAACCAAAGTAAAAACTGTTACAGTTATTGAACAAAAATGTAAGTTTTCGAGATATAAGCAAGAAACTGTTACCTTAATTAAGCGCTTGCATATAAGCAAATTTAGTACTATTAGTATTATTATTATTAATGTTATTGTTATTGATATGACGACTAAGAACGACTCTCAAGACTTTGGTGACTTTTATGTCACCTCCTTTTTCTTCTAATAAAGTATTGGACCCAATAAATTAAGTGTATTTTAAATCACAAGACATTTTCTGTTAAAGCACTTTTTTTTTAAATATTAATTATTTTTAAACTTATATCTCGCTTATGGTTAGTCCTACATGAAAAATGCAAATTACTATTTTGTAGGAAATTTTATTTTTTAGTTTTTCAAACATTTTATTTTTTAGCAAGTTTTTGTTAAATATTATTTATATCCAACTCTATAACTCGCTTATGGTTGGTCCTACAAGAAAAATGCAAATAACTATTTTGTAGAAAATTTTATCAGCTTTAATTTTGAAAGAAAGATAAAAATTGATAGGAATAATTGTTTTCGAGATATAAGCAAAAAACCAAAGTGAAAACTGTTACAGTAACTAAACAAAAATGTAATTCAGTTTTCAATGTTTGAGACGAAGACGAAAATGCAGCATTTAAAAACGACTCTGAAGACTTCTGTGACTTTTAAGTCACCTCCTTTTTCTTCTAATAATGTATTGGACCCAATAAATTAAGTGTATTTTAAATCACAAGACATTTTCTGTTAAAGCACTTTTTTTTTAAATATTGATTATTTTCAAACTTATATCTTGCTTATGGTTAGTCCTACATGAAAAATGCAAATAACTATTTTGTAGGAAATTTTATCAGCTTTAATTTTAGTAAACAGATAAAAATTGATAGGAGTAACTGTTTTCGAGATATAAGCAAGAAACCAAAAAACTGTTACCTTAATAAAGCGCTTGCATATAAGCAAATTTAGTACTATTAGTATTATTATTATTAATGTTATTGTTATTAATATGACGACTAAAAACGACTCTGAAGACTTTGGTGACTTTTATGTCTTCTCCTTTTTTCTATACTAAAGTGTTAGTCTTAATTAATTTAGTTTAATTTCGGTTTTTCAAACATTTTATTTTAAAGCAAATTTTTGTTAAAGATTATTTATATCCAACTCTATAACTCGCTTATGGTTGGTCCTACAAAAAAAAATGCCAATAACTATTTTGTAGGAAATTTTATCAGCTTTGATTTTGAAAAAAAGATAAAAATTGATAGGAGTAACTGTTTTCGAGATATAAGCAAAAAACCAATAAGAAAACTGTAACTGTTACTAAACAAAAATGTAATTCAGTATTCAATGTTTGAGACAAAGACGAAAATGCAGCATTTAAAATCGACTCTGAAGACTTCAGTGACTTTTATGTCACCTCCTTTTTCTTCTAATAAAGTATTGGACCCATTAAATTAAGTGTATTTTAAATCACAAGACATTTTCTGTTAAAGCACTTTTTTTTTAAATATTAATTATTTTCAAACTTATATCCCGCTTATGGTTAGTCCTACATGAAAAATGCAAATTACTATTTTGTAGGAAATTTTATCAGCTTTAATTTTAGTAAAAAGATAAAAATTGATAGGAGTAACAGTTTTCGAGATATAAGCAAGAAACCAAAAAACTGTTACCTTAATTAAGCGCTTGCATATAAGCAAATTTAGTACTAAAAACAACTCTAAAGACTTTGGTGATTTTTATGTCTTATCCTTTTTCCTCTACTAAAGTGTTAGACCCAATTAATTTAGTTTAATATCGGTTTTTCAAACATTTTATTTTAAAGCAAATTTTTGTTAAAGATTATTTATATCCAACTCTATAACTCGCTTATGGTTGGTCCTACAAAAAAATGGAAATAACTATTTTGTAGGAAATTTTATCAGCTTTAATTTTGAAAAAAAGATAAAAATTGATACGAGTAACTGTTTTCGAGATATAAGCAAGAAACCAAAAAACTGTTACCTTAATAAAGCGCTTGCATATAAGCAAATTTAGTACTATTAGTATTATTATTATTAATGTTATTGTTATTAATATGACGACTAAGGACGACTCTGAAACATTTAGTGACTTTTATGTCTTCTCCTTTTTCCTATACTAAAGTGTTAGACTCAATTTAATTTCGGTTTTTCAAACATTATATTTTAAAGCAAATTTTTGTTAAAGATTATTTATATCCAACTCTATAACTCGCTTATGGTTGGTCTTACAAAAGAAATGCAAATAACTATTTTGTAGGAAATTTTATCAGCTTTAATTTTGAAAGAAAGATAAAAATTGATAGGAGTAATTGTTTTCGAGATATAAGCAAAAAACCAAAGTGAAAACTGTTACAGTTACTGAACAAAAATGTAACTCAGTTTTCAATGTTTGAGACGAAGACAAAAATGTAGCATTTATTTAAGAGTCGTTTTTAATCGTCATATTAATAACAATAACATTAATAATAATAATACTAATAATACTAAATTTGCTTATATGCAAACGCTTAATTAAGGTAACAGTTTTTTGGTTTCTTGATTATATCTCGAAAACAGTTACTCCTATCAATTTTTATCTTTTTACTAAAATTAAAGCTGATAAAATTTCCTACAAAATAGTTATTTGTATTTTTCATGTAGGACTAACCATAAGCGAGATATAAGTTTGAAAATAATTATTATTTAAAAAAAAAGTGCTTTAACAGAAAATGTCTTGTGATTTAAAATACACTTAATTTATTGGGTCCAATACTTTATTAGAAGAAAAAGGAGGTGACATAAAAGTCACTGACGTCTTCAGAGTCGTTTTTAAATGCTGCACTTTTGTCTTCGTCTCAAACATTGAAAACTGAGTTACATTTTTGTTCAGTAATAGTTACAGTTTTCTTATTGGTTTTTTGCTTATATCTCAAAAACAGTTACTCCTATCAAATTTTACCTTTCTTTTAAAATTAAAGCTGATAAAATTTCCAACAAAATAGTTATTTACATTTTTCTTGTAGGACCAAGCATAAACGAGTTATAGAGTTGGATATAAATAATATTTAACAAAAATTTGCTTTAAAATAAAATGCTTGAAAAACCGGAATTAAACTAAATTAATTGTGTCTAACACTTTAGTAGAGGAAAAAGGAAAAGACATAAAAGTCACTAAATGTTTCAGAGTCGTCTTTAGTCGCCCTATTAATAACAATAACATTAATAATAATAATACTAATATTACTAAATTTGCTTATATGCAAGCGCTTAATTAAGGTAACAGTTTCTTGCTTATATCTCGAAAACAGTTACTCCTATCAATTTTTATCTTTTCACTAAAATTAAAGCTGATAAAATTTCCTACAAAATAGTTATTTGCATTTTTTATGTAGGACTAACCATAAGCGAGATAGAAGTTTGAAAATAATTAATATTTAAAAAAAAAGTGCTTTAACAGAAAATGTCTTGTGATTTAAAATACACTTAATTTATTGGGACCAATACTCTATTAGAAGAAAAAGGAGGTGACATAAAAGTCACTGAAGTCTTCAGAGTCGTTTTTAAATGCTGCATTTTCGTCTTCGTCTCAAACATTGAAAACTGAATTACATTTTTGTTCAGTAACTGTAACAGTTTTCACTTTGGTTTTTTGCTTATATCTCGAAAACAATTACTCCTATCAATTTTTATTTTTCTTTCAAAATTAAAGCTGATAAAATTTCCTACAAAATAGTTATTTGCATTTCTTTTGTAAGACCAACCATAAGCGAGTTATAGAGTTGGATATAAATAATCTTTAACAAAAATTTGCTTTAAAATAAAATGTTTGAAAAACCGAAATTAAACTAAATTAATTGGGTCTAACACTTTAGTATAGGAAAAAGGAGAAGACATAAAAGTCACTAAATGTTTCAGAGTCGTCTTTAGTCGTCATATTAATAACAATAACATTAATAATAATAATACTAATAGTACTAAATTTGATTATATGCAAGCGCTTTATTAAGGTAACAGTTTTTTGGTTTCTTGCTTATATCTCGAAAACAGTTACTCCTATCAATTTTTACCTTTTTTTCAAAATTAAAGCTGATAAAATTTCCTACAAAATAGTTATTTCCATTTTTTTGTAGGACCAACCATAAGCGAGTTATAGAGTTGGATATAAATAATCTTTAACAAAAATTTGCTTTAAAATAAAATGTTTGAAAAACTGATATTAAACTAAATTAATTGGGTCTTTAGTACACTTTAGTAGAGGAAAAAGGAGAAGACATAAAAATCACCAAAGTCTTCAGAGTTGTTTTTAGTACTAAATTTGCTTATATGCAAGCGCTTAATTAAGGTAACAGTTTTTTGGTTTCTTGCTTATATCTCGAAAACAGTTACTCCTATCAATTTTTATCTTTTTACTAAAATTAAAGCTGATAAAATTTCCTACAAAATAGTAATTTGCATTTTTCATGTAGGACTAACCATAAGCGAGATATAAGTTTAAAAATAATTAATATTTAAAAAAAAAGTGCTTTAACAGAAAATGTCTTGTGATTTAAAATACACTTAATTTATTGGGTCCAATACTTTATTAGAAGAAAAGGGAGGTGACATAAAAGTCACCAAAGTCTTGAGAGTCGTTCTTAGTCGTCATATCAATAACAATAACATTAATAATAATAATAATACTAATAGTACTAAATTTGCTTATATGCAAGCGCTTAATTAAGGTAACAGTTTCTTGCTTATATCTCGAAAACTTACATTTTTGTTCAGTAACTGTAACAGTTTTTACTTTGGTTTTTTGCTTATATCTCGAAAACAATTACTCCTATCAATTTTTATCTTTCTTTCAAAATTAAAGCTGATAAAATTTCCTACAAAATAGTTATTTGCATTTTTCTTGTAGGACCAACCATAAGCGAGTTATAGAGTTGGATATAAATAATATTTAACAAAAACTTGCTTTAAAATAAAATGTTTGAAAAACTAAAATTAAACTAAATTAATTGTGTCTAACACTTTAGTAGAGGAAAAAGGAGAAGACATAAAGGTCACTAAAGGTTTCAGAGTCGTCTTTTGTCGTCATATTAATAACACTAACATTAATAATAATACTAATAGTACTAAATTTGCTTACATGCAAACGCTTAATTAGGGTAACAGTTTTTTGGTTTCTTGCTTATATCTGGAAAACAGTTACTTATATCAATTTTTATCTTTTTACTAAAATTAAAGCCGATAAAATTTTCTACAAAATAGTTATTTGCATTTTTCATGTAAGACTAACCATAAGCGAGATATAAGTTTAAAAATTATTAATATTTAAAAAAAAAGTGCTTTAACAGAAAATGTCTTGTGATTTAAAATACACTTAATTTATTGGGTCCAATACTTTATTAGAAGAAAAAGGAGGTGACATAAAAGTCGCTGAAGTCTTCAGAGTCGTTTTTAAATGCTGCATTTTCGTCTTCGTCTCAAACATTGAAAACTGAATTACATTTTTGTTCAGTAACTGTAACAGTTTTTACTTTGGTTTTTTGCTTATATCTCGAAAACAATTACTCCTATCAATTTTTATCTCTCTTTCAAAATTAAAGCTGATAAAATTTCCTACAAAATAGTTATTTGCATTTTTCATGTAGGACTAACCATAAGCGAGATATAAGTTTGAAAATAATTAATATTTAAAAAAAAAGTGCTTTAACAGAAAATGTCTTGTGATTTAAAATACACTTAATTTAATGGGTCCAATACTTTATTAGAAGGAAAAGGAGGTGACATAAAAGTCACTGAAGTCTTCAGAGTCGTTTTTAAATGCTGCATTTTCGTCTTCGTCTCAAACATTGAAAACTGAATTACATTTTTGTTCAGTAACTGTAACAGTTTTTACTTTGGTTTTTTGCTTATATCTCGAAAACAATTACTCCTATCAATTTTTGTCTTTTTTTCAAAATCAAAGCTGATAAAATTTCCTACAAAATAGTTATTGGCATTTTCTTTGTAGGACCAACCATAAGCGAGTTATAGAGTTGGATATAAATAATCTTTAACAAAAATTTGTTTTAAAATAAAATGTTTGAAATACTGAAATTAAACTAAATTAATTGTGTCTAACACTTTAGTATAGGAAAAAGGAAGAGACATAAAAGTCACCAAAGTCTTCAGAGTCGTTTTTAGTCGTCATATTAATAACAATAACATTAATAATAATAATACTAATAGTACTAAATTTGCTTATATGCAAGCGCTTTATTAAGGTAACAGTTTTTTGGTTTCTTGCTTATATCTCGAAAACAGTTACTCCTATCAATTTTTATCTGTTTACTAAAATTAAAGCTGATAAAATTTCTTACAAAATAGTTATTTGCATTTTTCATGTAGGACTAACCTTAAGCGAGATATAAGTTTGAAAATAATCAATATTTAAAAAAAAGTGCTTTAACAGAAAATGTCTTGTGATTTAAAATACACTTAATTTATTGGGTCCAATACATTATTAGAAGAAAAAGGAGGTGACTTAAAAGTCACAGAAGTCTTCAGAATCGTTTTTAAATGCTGCATTTTCGTCTTCGTCTCAAACATTGAAAACTGAATTACATTTTTGTTTAGTAACTGTAACAGTTTTCACTTTGGTTTTTTGCTTATATCTCGAAAACTATTATTCCTATCATTTTTATCTTTCTTTCAAAATTAAAGCTGATAAAATTTCCTACAAAATAGTTAATTGCATTTTTCATGTAGGACTAACCATAAGCGAGATATAAGTTTGAAAATAATTAATATTAAAAAAAAGTGCTTTAACAGAAAATGTCTTGTGATTTAAAATACACTTAATTTAATGGGTCCAATACTTTATTAGAAGAAAAAGGAGGTGACATAAAAATCACTGAAGTCTTCAGAGTCGATTTTAAATGCTACATTTTCGTCTTTGTCTCAAACATTGAATACTGAATTACATTTTTGTTTAGTAACAGTTACAGTTTTCTTATTAGTTTTTTGCTTATATCTCGAAAACAGTTACTCCTATCAATTTTTATCTTTCTTTCAAAATCAAAGCTGATAAAATTTCCTACAAAATAGTTATTGGCATTTTTTTTGTAGGACCAACCATAAGCGAGTTATAGAGTTGGATATAAATAATCTTTAACAAAAATTTGCTTTAAAATAAAATGTTTGAAAGACCGAAATTAAACTAAATTAATTAAGACTAACACTTTAGTTGAGGAAAAAGGAGAAGACATAAAAGTCACCAAAGTTTTGAGAGTTGTTTTTAGTCGTCATATTAATAACAATAACATTAATAATAATAATACTAATAGTACTAAATTTGCTTATATGCAAGCGCTTTATTAAGGTAACAGTTTATTGGTTTCTTGCTTATATCTCGAAAACAGTTACTCCTATCAATTTTTATCTTTTTACTAAAATTAAAGCTGATAAAATTTCCTACAAAATAGTTATTTGTATTTTTCTTGTAGGACCAAGCATAAGCGAGTTATAGAGATAGATATAAATAATATTTAACAAAAATTTGCTTTAAAATAAAATGTTTGAAATACTGAAATTAAACTAAATTAATTGTGTCTAACACTTTAGTATAGGAAAAAGGAGAAGACATAAAAGTCACCAAAGTCTTCAGAATCGTTTTTAGTCGTCATATTAATAACAATAACATTAATAATAATAATACTAATAGTACTAAATTTGCTTATATGCAAGCGCTTTATTAAGGTAACAGTTTTTTGGTTTCTTGCTTATATCTCGAAAACAGTTACTCCTATCAATTTTTATCTGTTTACTAAAATTAAAGCTGATAAAATTTCCTACAAAATAGTTATTTGCATTTTTCATGTAGGACTAACCATAAGCGAGATATAAGTTTGAAAATAATCAATATTTAAAAAAAAGTGCTTTAACAGAAAATGTCTTGTGATTTAAAATACACTTAATTTATTGGGTCCAATACATTATTAGAAGAAAAAGGAGGTGACTTAAAAGTCACTGAAGTCTTCAGAGTCGTTTTTAAATGCTGCATTTTCGTCTTCGTCTCAAACATTGAAAACTGAATTACATTTTTGTTCAGTAACTGTAACAGTTTTCACTTTGGTTTTTTGCTTATATCTCGAAAACAATTATTCCTATCAATTTTTATCTTTCTTTCAAAATTAAAGCTGATAAAATTTCCTACAAAATAGTTATTTGCATTTTTCTTGTAGGACCAACCATAAGCGAGTTATAGAGTTGGATATAAATAATATTTAACAAAAACTTGCTTTAAAATAAAATGTTTGAAAAACTAAAAAATAAAATTTCCAACAAAATAGTAATTTGCATTTTTCATATAGGACTAATGATAATAATACTTATAATAATGAATTTCTTTCTAAATTAAAGCTTAGTTTTTTTAAGCAAAAATGATGCTTATTTTGTGTTATCTGAGCGTTTTCTCATTTCTATGCAAGAGATCATCTGTGATCTGTGTTTTTAGGCAAGAAATTGTCTAAAACTAATAATTCATTTTAAAACTGTTATAAAAACATTTACTATACAAAAGTTATAATCGGTTATTAATAATAATAATATTAATAATAATAATTATAATAATAATAATATTAATAATAATAATAATAATAATAATAATAATAATAATAATAATAATAATAATAATAATAATAATAATAATAATAAAAATAATAATAATAGTAGTGATAAAAGTAAGCTTAGTTTTCTAAGCAAAAATAAAGCTTATTTTGTGTTATATGAGCGTTTTCTCATTTCTATGCAAAAGATCATGTGTGATCAGTGTCTTTAGGCAATCTTAGCCATTTTATAGTTTTTAGGCAAGAAATTGGCTAAAATTAATCACTCATTTTAAAACTGGTATAAAAACAATACTATACAAAAGTTAAAATCGGTTTTTAATAATAATAATTATAATAATAATAATAATAATAATAATAATAATAATAATAATAATAATAATAATAATAATAATAATAATAATAATAATAATAATAATAATAATAATAATAATAATAATAATAATAATAATAATAATAATAATAATAATAACAATAATAATAATAAAAATAATAATAATAGTAATAAAAGTAAGCTTAGTTTTCTAAGCAAAAATGAAGCTTATTTTGTGTGTTATATGAGTGTTTTCTCATTTCTATGCAAGAAATCATCTGTGATCTGTGTTTTTAGGCAAGAAATTGTCTAAAATTAATAACTCATTTTAAAACTGGTATAAAATCATTTACTATACAAAAGTTAATAATAATAATAATAACAATAATAATAATAATAATAATAATAGTAATAGTAACAAAAGTAATAATAATAATAATACTTTTAATAAGGAAAAATGGAGCTTATTTTGTGTGTTACATGAGCGTTTTCTCATTTCTATGCAAAAGATCATGTGTGATGTGTGTTTTTAGGCAATCTAAACCATTTTATAGTTTTTAATATTTAACAAAAATTTGCTTTAAAATAAAATGTTTGAAAAACTGAAATTAAACTAAATTAATTGTGTCTATCACTTTAGTAGAGGAAAAAGGAGGAGACATAAAAGTCACTAAAGTCTTCAGAGTCGTTTTTAAATGCTGCATTTTCGTCTTCCTCTCAAACATTGAAAACTGAATTACATTTTTGTTCAGTAACTGTAACAGTTTTTACTTTGGTTTTTTGCTTATATCTCGAAAACAATTACTCCTATCAATTTTTATCTTTCTTTCAAAATTAAAGCTGATAAAATTTTCTACAAAATAGTTATTTGCATTTCTCATGTAGGACTAACCATAAGCGAGATATAAGTATGAAAATAATTAATATTTAAAAAAAAAGTGCTTTAACAGAAAATGTTTTGTGATTTAAAATACACTTAATTTATTAGGTCCAATACTTTATTAGAAGAAAAAGGAGGTGACATATAAGTCACTGAAGTCTTCAGAGTCGATTTTAAATGCTGCATTTTCGTCTTCGTCTCAAACATTGAAAACTGAATTACATTTTTGTTCAGTAACAGTTACAGTTTTCTTATTGGTTTTTTGCTTATATCTCGAAAATAGTTACTTCTATCAATTTTTATCTTTCTTTTAAAATTAAAGCTGATAAAATTTCCTACAAAATAGTTATTTGCATTTTTCATGTAAGACTAACCATAAGCGAGATATAAGTTTAAAAATTATTAATATTTAAAAAAAAAGTGCTTTAACAGAAAATGTCTTGTGATTTAAAATACACTTAATTTATTGGGTCCAATACTTTATTAGAAGAAAAAGGAGGTGACATAAAAGTCGCTGAAGTCTTCAGAGTCGTTTTTAAATGCTGCATTTTCGTCTTCGTCTCAAACATTGAAAACTGAATTACATTTTTGTTCAGTAACAGTTACAGTATTCTTATTGGTTTTTTGCTTATATCTCGAAAACAGTTACTCCTATCAATTTTTATCTTTCTTTCAAAATTAAAGCTGATAAAATTTCCTACAAAATAGTTATTTGCATTTCTTTTGTAAGACCAACCATAAGCGAGTTATAGAGTTGGATATAAATAATCTTTAACAAAAATTTGCATTAAAATATAATGTTTGAAAAACCGAAATTAAACTAAATTAATTGAGTCTAACACTTTAGTATAGGAAAAAGGAGAAGACATAAAAGTCACCAAAGTCTTCAGAGTCGTTTTTAGTCGTAATATTAATAACAATAACATTAATAATAATAATAACGCTGCATTTTCGTCTTCGTCTCAAACATTGAAAACTGAATTACATTTTTGTTCAGTAACAGTTACAGTTTTCTTATTGGTTTTTTGCTTATATCTCGAAAACAGTTACTTCTATCAATTTTTATCTTTCTTTTAAAATTAAAGCTGATAAAATTTCCTACAAAATAGTTATTTGCATTTTTCTTGTAAGACCAACCATAAGCGAGTTATAGTTAGATATAAATAATATTTAACAAATGTTATTGTTATTAATATGACGACTAAAGACGACTCTGAAACCTTTAGTGACATTTATGTCTTCTCCTTTTATTATATTTATTTTTATTTATATAATTATTTTGTAGTAAATTTAATCAGCTTTAATTTTAAAAGAAAGATAAAAATTGATAGGAGTAACTGTTTTCGAGATATAAGCAAAAAACCAATAAGAAAACTGTAACTGTTACTGAACAAAAATGTAATTCAGTTTTCAATGTTTGAGACGAAGACGAAAATGCAGCATTTAAAATCGACTCTGAAGACTTCAGTGACTTATATGTCACCTCCTTTTTCTTCTAATAAAGTATTGGACCTAATAAATTAAGTGTATTTTATATCACAAAACATTTTCTGTTAAAGCACTTTTTTTTTAAATATTAATTATTTTCAAACTTATATCTCGCTTATGGTTAGTCCTACATGAGAAATGCAAATAACTATTTTGTAGGAAATTTTATCAGCTTTAATTTTAGTAAAAAGATAAAAATTGATAAGAGTAACTGTTTTCGAGATATAAGCAAGAAACCAAAAAACTGTTACCTTAATTAAGCGATTGCATATAAACAAATTTAGTACTATTAGTATTATTATTATTAATGTTATTGTTATTAATATGACGACTAAAGACGACTCTGAAACCTTTAGTGACATTTATGTCTTCTCCTTTTATTATATTTATTTTTATTTATATAATTATTTTGTAGGAAATTTTATCAGCTATAATTTTAAAAGAAAGATAAAAATTGATAGGAGTAACTGTTTTCGAGATATAAGCAAAAAACCAATAAGAAAACTGTAACTGTTACTGAACAAAAATGTAATTCAGTTTTCAATGTTTGAGACGAAGACGAAAATGCAGCATTTAAAATCGACTCTGAAGACTTCAGTGACTTATATGTCACCTCCTTTTTCTTCTAATAAAGTATTGGACCTAATAAATTAAGTGTATTTTAAATCACAAAACATTTTCTGTTAAAGCACTTTTTTTTTTAAATATTAATTATTTTCAAACTTATTTCTCGCTTATGGTTAGTCCTACATGAAAAATGCAAATTACTATTTTGTAGGAAACTTTATCAGCTTTAATTTTAGTAAAAAGATAAAAATTGATAGGAGTAACTGTTTTCGAGATGTAAGCAAGAGACCAAAAAACTGTTACCTTAATTAAGCGCTTGCATATAAGCAAATTTAGTACTAAAAACAACTCTGAAGACTTTGGTGACTTTTATGTCTTCTCATTTTTCCTCTACTAAAGTGTTTGACCCAATTAATTTAGTTTAATATCGGTTTTTCAAACATTTTATTTTAAAGCAAATTTTTGTTAAAGATTATTTATATCCAACTCTATAACTCGCTTATGGTTGGTCCTACAAAAAAATGCAAATAACTATTTTGTAGGAAATTTTATCAGCTTTAATTTTGAAAGAAAGATAAAAATTAATAGGAGTAACTGTTTTCGTGATATAAGCAAAAAACCAATAAGAAAACTGTAACTGTTACTGAACAAAAATGTAATTCAGTTTTCAATGTTTGAGACGAAGACGAAAATGCAGCATTATTATTATTATTAATGTTATTGTTATTAATATGACGACTAAAAACGATTCTGAAGTCTTTGGTGACTTTTATGTCTTCTCCTTTTTCCTATACTAAAGTGTTAGACTCAATTAATTTAGTTTAATTTCGGTTTATCAAACATTATATTTTAAAGCAAATTTTTGTTAAAGATTATTTATATCCAACTCTATAACTCGCTTATGGTTGGTCTTACAAAAGAAATGCAAATAACTATTTTGTAGGAAATTTTATCAGCTTTAATTTTGAAAGAAAGATAAAAATTGATAGGAGTAATTGTTTTCGAGATATAAGCAAAAAACCAAAGTAAAAACCGTTACAGTTACTGAACAAAATGTAATTCAGTTTTCAATGTTTGAGACGAAGACGAAAATGCAGCATTTAAAAACGACTCTGAAGACTTCAGCGACTTTTATGTCACCTCCTTTTTCTTCTAATATAGTATTGGACCCAATAAATTAAGTGTATTTTAAATCACAAGACATTTTCTGTTAAAGCACTTTTTTTTTAAATATTAATAATTTTTAAACTTATATCTCGCTTATGCTTAGTCTTACATGAAAAATGCAAATAACTATTTTGTAGAAAATTTTATCAGCTTTAATTTTAGTAAAAAGATAAAAATTGATATAAGTAACTGTTTTCCAGATATAAGCAAGAAACCAAAAAACTGTTACCTTAATTAAGCGTTTGCATGTAAGCAAATTTAGTACTATTAGTATTATTATTAATGTTATTGTTATTAATATGACGACTAAAGACGACTCTGAAACCTTTAGTGACCTTTATGTCTTCTCCTTTTTCCTCTACTAAAGTGTTAGACACAATTAATTTAGTTTAATTTTAGTTTTTCAAACATTTTATTTTAAAGCAAGTTTTTGTTAAATATTATTTATACCCAACTCTATAACTCGCTTATGGTTGGTCCTACAAGAAAAATGTAAATAACTATTTTGTAGGAAATTTTATTAGCTTTAATTTTGAAAGAAAGATAAAAATTGATAGGAGTAACTGTTTTCGAGATATAAGCAAAAAACCAATAAGAAAACTGAAACTGTTACTGAACAAAAATGTAATTCAGTTTTCAATGTTTGAGACGAAGACGAAAATGCAGCATTATTATTATTATCAATGTTATTGTTATTAATATGACAACTAAAAACGACTCTGAAGACTTTGGTGACTTTTATGTCTTCTCCTTTTTCCTATACTAAAGTGTTAGACTCAATTAATTTAGTTTAATTTCGGTTTTTCAAACATTATATTTTAAAGCAAATTTTTGTTAAAGATTATTTATATCCAACTCTATAACTCGCTTATGGTTGGTCTTACAAAAGAAATGCAAATAACTATTTTGTAGGAAATTTTATCAGCTTTAATTTTGAAAGAAAGATAAAAATTGATAGGAGTAATTGTTTTCGAGATATAAGCAAAAAACCAAAGTAAAAACTGTTACAGTTATTGAACAAAAATGTAAGTTTTCGAGATATAAGCAAGAAACTGTTACCTTAATTAAGCGCTTGCATATAAGCAAATTTAGTACTATTAGTATTATTATTATTAATGTTATTGTTATTGATATGACGACTAAGAACGACTCTCAAGACTTTGGTGACTTTTATGTCACCTCCTTTTTCTTCTAATAAAGTATTGGACCCAATAAATTAAGTGTATTTTAAATCACAAGACATTTTCTGTTAAAGCAATTTTTTTTTAAATATTAATTATTTTTAAACTTATATCTCGCTTATGGTTAGTCCTACATGAAAAATGCAAATTACTATTTTGTAGGAAATTTTATTTTTTAGTTTTTCAAACATTTTATTTTAAAGCAAGTTTTTGTTAAATATTATTTATATCCAACTCTATAACTCGCTTATGGTTGGTCTTACAAGAAAAATGCTAATAACTATTTTGTAGGAAATTTTATCAACTTTAATTTTGAAAGAAAGATAAAAATTGATAGGAATAATTGTTTTCGAGATATAAGCAAAAATCCAAAGTGAAAACTGTTACAGTAACTAAACAAAAATGTAATACAGTTTTCAATGTTTGAGACGAAGACGAAAATGCAGCATTTAAAAACGACTCTGAAGACTTCTGTGACTTTTAAGTCACCTCCTTTTTCTTCTAATAATGTATTGGACCCAATAAATTAAGTGTATTTTAAATCACAAGACATTTTCTGTTAAAGCACTTTTTTTTTAAATATTGATTATTTTCAAACTTATATCTCGCTTATGGTTAGTCCTACATGAAAAATGCAAATAACTATTTTGTAGGAAATTTTATCAGCTTTAATTTTAGTAAACAAATAAAAATTGATAGGAGTAACTGTTTTCGAGATATAAGCAAGAAACCAAAAAACTGTTACCTTAATAAAGCGCTTGCATATAAGCAAATTTGGTACTATTAGTATTATTATTATTAATGTTATTGTTATTAATATGACGACTAAAAACGACTCTGAAGACTTTGGTGACTTTTATGTCTTCTCCTTTTTCCTATACTAAAGTGTTAGTCTTAATTAATTTAGTTTAATTTCGGTTTTTCAAACATTTTATTTTAAAGCAAATTTTGGTTAAAGATTATTTATATCCAACTCTATAACTCGCTTATGGTTGGTCCTACAAAAAAAATGCTAATAACTATTTTGTAGGAAATTTTATCAGCTTTGATTTTGAAAGAAAGATAAAAATTGATAGGAGTAACTGTTTTCGAGATATAAGCAAAAAACCAATAAGAAAACTGTAACTGTTACTAAACAAAAATGTAATTCAGTATTCAATGTTTGAGACAAAGACGAAAATGCAGCATTTAAAATCGACTCTGAAGACTTCAGTGACTTTTATGTCACCTCCTTTTTCTTCTAATAAAGTGTTGGACCCATTAAATTAAGTGTATTTTAAATCACAAGACATTTTCTGTTAAAGCACTTTTTTTTTAAATATTAATTATTTTCAAACTTATATCTCGCTTATGGTTAGTCCTACATGAAAAATGCAAATTACTATTTTGTAGGAAATTTTATCAGCTTTAATTTTAGTAAAAAATAAAAATTGATAGGAGTAACAGTTTTCGAGATATAAGCAAGAAACCAAAAAACTGTTACCTTAATTAAGCGCTTGCATATAAGCAAATTTAGTACTAAAAACAACTCTGAAGACTTTGGTGATTTTTATGTCTTTTCCTTTTTCCTCTACTAAAGTGTTAGACCCAATTAATTTAGTTAAATATCGGTTTTTCAAACATTTTATTTTAAAGCAAATTTTTGTTAAAGATTATTTATATCCAACTCTACAACTCGCTTATGGTTGGTCCTACAAAAAAATGGAAATAACTACTTTGTAGGAAATTTTATCAGCTTTAATTTTGAAAACAAGATAAAAATTGATACGAAAAACTCTTATCGAGATATAAGCAAGAAACCAAAAAACTGTTACCTTAATAAAGCGCTTGCATATAAGCAAATTTAGTACTATTAGTATTATTATTATTAATGTTATTGTTATTAATATGACGACTAAGGACGACTCTGAAACATTTAGTGACTTTTATGTCTTCTCCTTTTTCCTATACTAAAGTGTTAGACCCAATTAATTTAGTTTAATTTCGGTTTTTCAAACATTTTATTTTAAAGCAAATTTTTGTTAAAGATTATTTATATCCAACTCTATAACTCGCTTATGGTTGGTCTTACAAAAGAAATGCAAATAACTATTTTGTAGGAAATTTTATCAGCTTTAATTTTGAAAGAAAGATAAAAATTGATAGGAGTAATTGTTTTCGAGATATAAGCAAAAAACCAAAGTGAAAACTGTTACAGTTACTGAACAAAAATGTAATTCAGTTTTCAATGTTTGAGACGAAGACGAAAATGCAGCATTTAAAAACGACTCTGAAGACTTCAGTGACTTTTATGTCACCTCCTTTTTCTTCTAATAAAGTATTGGTCCCAATAAATTAAGTGTATTTTAAATCACAAGACATTTTCTGTTAAAGCACTTTTTTTTTAAATATTAATTATTTTCAAACTTCTATCTCGCTTATGGTTAGTCCTACATAAAAAATGCAAATAACTATTTTGTAGGAAATTTTATCAGCTTTAATTTTAGTAAAAAGATAAAAATTGATAGAAGTAACTGTTTTCGAGATATAAACAAGAAACTGTTACCTTAATTAAGCGCTTGCATATAAGCAAATTTAGTAATATTAGTATTATTATTATTAATGTTATTGTTATTAATAGGACGACTAAAGACGACACTGAAACATTTAGTGACTTTTATGTCTTCTCCTTTTTCCTCTACTAAAGTGTTAGACACAATTAATTTAGTTTAATTCCGGTTTTTCAAGCATTTTATTTTAAAGCAAATTTTTGTTAAATATTATTTATATCCAACTCTATAACTCGTTTATGCTTGGTCCTACAAGAAAAATGTTAATAACTATTTTGTTGGAAATTTTATCAGCTTTAATTTTGAAAGAAAGATAAAATTTGATAGGAGTAACTGTTTTCGAGATATAAGCAAAAAACCAATAAGAAAACTGTAACTGTTACTGAACAAAAATGTAACTCAGTTTTCAATGTTTGAGACGAAGACAAAAATGTAGCATTTATTTAAGAGTCGTTTTTAATCGTCATATTAATAACAATAACATTAATAATAATAATACTAATAATACTAAATTTGCTTATATGCAAACGCTTAATTAAGGTAACAGTTTTTTGGTTTCTTGATTATATCTCGAAAACAGTTACTCCTATCAATATTTATCTTTTTACTAAAATTAAACCTGATAAAATTTCCTACAAAATAGTTATTTGCATTTTTTATGTAGGACTAACCATAAGCGAGATATAAGTTTAAAAATAATTAATATTTAAAAAAAAAGTGCTTTAACAGAAAATGTCTTGTGATTTAAAATACACTTAATTTATTGGGTCCAATACTTTATTAGAAGAAAAAGGAGGTGACATAAAAGTCACTGACGTCTTTAGAGTCGTTTTTAAATGCTGCATTTTTGTCTTCGTCTCAAACATTGAAAACTGATTTACATTTTTGTTCAGTAACTGTAACAGTTTTCACTTTGGTTTTTTGCTTATATCTCGAAAACAATTACTCCTATCAATTTTTATCTTTTTACTAAAATTAAAGCTGATAAAATTTCCTACAAAATAGTTATTTGCATTTTTTATGTAGGACTAACCATAAGCGAGATAGAAGTTTGAAAATAATTAATGTTTAAAAAAAAAGTGCTTTAACAGAAAATGTCTTGTGATTTAAAATACACTTAATTTATTGGGACCAATACTCTATTAGAAGAAAAAGGAGGTGACATAAAAGTCACTGAAGTCTTCAGAGTCGTTTTTAAATGCTGCATTTTCGTCTTCGTCTCAAACATTGAAAACTGAATTACATTTTTGTTCAGTAACTGTAACAGTTTTCACTTTGGTTTTTTGCTTATATCTCGAAAACAATTACTCCTATCAATTTTTATCTCTCTTTCAAAATTAAAGCTGATAAAATTTCCTACAAAATAATTATTTGCATTTCTTTTGTAAGACCAACCATAAGCGAGTTATAGAGTTGGATATAAATAATCTTTAACAAAAATTTGCTTTAAAATATAATGTTTGAAAAACCGAAATTAAATTGAGTCTAACACTTTAGTATAGGAAAAAGGAGAAGACATAAAAGTCACCAAAGTCTTCAGAGTCGTTTTTAGTCGTAATATTAATAACAATAACATTAATAATAATAATAATGCTGCATTTTCGTCTTCGTCTCAAACATTGAAAACTGAATTACATTTTTGTTCAGTAACTGTAACAGTTTTCACTTTGGTTTTTTGCTTATATCTCGAAAACAATTACTCCTATCAATTTTTATCTCTCTTTCAAAATTAAAGCTAATAAAATTTCCTACAAAATAGTTATTTGCATTTTTCTTGTAGGACCAACCATAAGCGAGTTATAGAGTTGGATATAAATAATATTTAACAAAAACTTGCTTTAAAATAAAATGTTTGAAAAACTAAAATTAAACTAAATTAATTGTGTCTAACACTTTAGTAGAGGAAAAAGGAGAAGACATAAAGGTCACTAAAGGTTTTAGAGTCGTCTTTTGTCGTCATATTAATAACAATAACATTAATAATAATACTAATAGTACTAAATTTGCTTACATGCAAACGCTTAATTAGGGTAACAGTTTTTTGGTTTCTTGCTTATATCTGGAAAACAGTTACTTATATCAATTTTTATCTTTTTACTAAAATTAAAGCTGATAAAATTTTCTACAAAATAGTTATTTGCATTTTTCATGTAAGACTAACCATAAGCGAGATATAAGTTTAAAAATTATTAATATTTAAAAAAAAAGTGCTTTAACAGAAAATGTCTTGTGATTTAAAATACACTTAATTTATTGGGTCCAATACTTTATTAGAAGAAAAAGGAGGTGACATAAAAGTCGCTGAAGTCTTCAGAGTCGTTTTTAAATGCTGCATTTTCGTCTTCGTCTCAAACATTGAAAACTGAATTACATTTTTGTTCAGTAACTGTAACAGTTTTTACTTTGGTTTTTTGCTTATATCTCGAAAACAATTACTCCTATCAATTTTTATCTTTCTTTCAAAATTAAAGCTGATAAAATTTCCTACAAAATAGTTATTTGCATTTTTCATGTTGGACTAACCATAAGCGAGATATAAGTTTGAAAATAATTAATATTTAAAAAAAAAGTGCTTTAACAGAAAATGTCTTGTGATTTAAAATACACTTAATTTAATGGGTCCAATACTTTATTAGAAGAAAAAGGAGGTGACATAAAAGTCACTGAAGTCTTCAGAGTCGTTTTTAAATGCTGCATTTTCGTCTTCGTCTCAAACATTGAAAACTGAATTATATTTTTGTTCAGTAACTGTAACAGTTTTTACTTTGGTTTTTTGCTTATATCTCGAAAACAATTACTCCTATCAATTTTTGTCTTTCTTTCAAAATCAAAGCTGATAAAATTTCCTACAAAATAGTTATTGGCATTTTTTTTGTAGGACCAACCATAAGCGAGTTATAGAGTTGGATATAAATAATCTTTAACAAAAATTTGCTTTAAAATAAAATGTTTGAAAAACCGAAATTAAACTAAATTAATTAAGACTAACACTTTAGTTGAGGAAAAAGGAGAAGACATAAAAGTCACCAAAGTTTTGAGAGTCGTTTTTAGTCGTCATATTAATAACAATAACATTAATAATAATAATACTAATAGTACTAAATTTGCTTATATGCAAGCGCTTTATTAAGGTAACAGTTTTTTGGTTTCTTGCTTATATCTCGAAAACAGTTACTCCTATCAATTTTTATCTTTTTACTAAAATTAAAGCTGATAAAATTTCCTACAAAATAGTTATTTGTATTTTTCTTGTAGGACCAAGCATAAGTGAGTTATAGAGATAGATATAAATAATATTTAACAAAAATTTGCTTTAAAATAAAATGTTTGAAATACTGAAATTAAACTAAATTAATTGTGTCTAACACTTTAGTATAGGAAAAAGGAGAAGACATAAAAGTCACCAAAGTCTTCAGAGTCGTTTTTAGTCGTCATATTAATAACAATAACATTAATAATAATAATACTAATAGTACTAAATTTGCTTATATGCAAGCGCTTTATTAAGGTAACAGTTTTTTGGTTTCTTGCTTATATCTCGAAAACAGTTACTCCTATCAATTTTTATCTGTTTACTAAAATTAAAGCTGATAAAATTTCTTACAAAATAGTTATTTGCATTTTTCATGTAGGACTAACCATAAGCGAGATATAAGTTTGAAAATAATCAATATTTAAAAAAAAAGTGCTTTAACAGAAAATGTCTTGTGATTTAAAATACACTTAATTTATTGGGTCCAATACATTATTAGAAGAAAAAGAAGGTGACTTAAAAGTCACAGAAATCTTCAGAGTCGTTTTTAAATGCTGCATTTTCGTCTTCGTCTCAAACATTGAAAACTGAATTACATTTTTGTTTAGTAACTGTAACAGTTTTCACTTTGGTTTTTTGCTTATATCTCGAAAACTATTATTCCTATCAATTTTTATCTTTCTTTCAAAATTAAAGCTGATAAAATTTCCTACAAAATAGTTATTTGCATTTTTCATGTAGGACTAACCATAAGCGAGATATAAGTTTGAAAATAATTAATATTAAAAAAAAAGTGCTTTAACAGAAAATGTCTTGTGATTTAAAATACACTTAATTTAATGGGTCCAATACTTTATTAGAAGAAAAAGGAGGTGACATAAAAGTCACTGAAGTCTTCAGAGTCGATTTTAAATGCTGCATTTTCGTCTTTGTCTCAAACATTGAATACTGAATTACATTTTTGTTTAGTAACAGTTACAGTTTTCTTATTGGTTTTTTGCTTATATCTCGAAAACAGTTACTCCTATCAATTTTTATCTTTCTTTCAAAATCAAAGCTGATAAATTTCCTACAAAATAGTTATTGGCATTTTTTTTGTAGGACCAACCATAAGCGAGTTATAGAGTTGGATATAAATAATCTTTAACAAAAATTTGCTTTAAAATAAAATGTTTGAAAAACCGAAATTAAACTAAATTAATTAAGACTAACACTTTAGTTGAGGAAAAAGGAGAAGACATAAAAGTCACCAAAGTTTTGAGAGTTGTTTTTAGTCGTCATATTAATAACAATAACATTAATAATAATAATACTAATAGTACTAAATTTGCTTATAAGCAAGCGCTTTATTAAGGTAACAGTTTATTGGTTTCTTGCTTATATCTCGAAAACAGTTACTCCTATCAATTTTCATCTTTTTACTAAAATTAAAGCTGATAAAATTTCCTACAAAATAGTTATTTGCATTTTTCATGTAGGACTAACCATAAGCGAGATATAAGTTTGAAAATAATCAATATTTAAAAAAAAGTGCTTTAACAGAAAATGTCATGTGATTTAAAATACACTTAATTTATTGGGTCCAATACATTATTAGAAGAAAAAGGAGGTGACTTAAAAGTCACAGAAGTCTTCAGAGTCGTTTTTAAATGCTGCATTTTCGTCTTCGTCTCAAACGTTGAAAACTGAATTACATTTTTGTTTAGTAACTGTAACAGTTTTCACTTTGGTTTTTTGCTTATATCTCGAAAACAATTATTCCTATCAATTTTTATCTTTCTTTCAAAATTAAAGCTGATAAAATTTCCTATAAAATAGTTATTTGCATTTTTCTTGAAGGACCAACCATAAGCGAGTTATAGAGTTGGATATAAATAATATTTAACAAAAACTTGCTTTAAAATAAAATGTTTGAAAAACTAAAAAATAAAATTTCCTACAAAATAGTAATTTGCATTTATCATATAGGACTAACCATAAGCGAGATATAAGTTTAAAAATAATTAATATTTAAAAAAAAAGTGCTTTAACAGAAAATGTCTTGTGATTTAAAATACACTTAATTTATTGGGTCCAATACTTTATTAGAAGAAAAAGGAGGTGACATAAAAGTCACCAAAGTCTTGAGAGTCGTTCTTAGTCGTCATATCAATAACAATAACATTAATAATAATAATACTAATAGTACTAAATTTGCTTATATGCAAGCGCTTAATTAAGGTAACAGTTTCTTGCTTATATCTCGAAAACTTACATTTTTGTTCAGTAACTGTAACAGTTTTTACTTTGGTTTTTTGCTTATATTTCGAAAACAATTACTCCTATCAATTTTTATCTTTCTTTCAAAATTAAAGCTGATAAAATTTCCTACAAAATAGTTATTTGCATTTCTTTTGTAAGACCAACCATAAGCGAGTTATAGAGTTGGATATAAATAATCTTTAACAAAAATTTGCTTTAAAATATAATGTTTGAAAAACCGAAATTAAACTAAATTAATTGAGTCTAACACTTTAGTATAGGAAAAAGGAGAAGACATAAAAGTCACCAAAGTCTTCAGAGTCGTTTTTAGTCGTCATATTAATAACAATAACATCAATAATAATAATAATGCTGCATTTTCGTCTTCGTCTCAAACATTGAAAACTGAATTACATTTTTGTTCAGTAACAGTTACAGTTTTCTTATTGGTTTTTTGCTTATATCTCGAAAACAGTTACTCCTAACAATTTTTATCTCTCTTTCAAAATTAAAGCTGATAAAATTTCCTACAAAATAGTTATTTGCATTTTTCTTGTAGGACCAACCATAAGCGAGTTATAGAGTTGGGTATAAATAATATTTAACAAAAACTTGCTTTAAAATAAAATGTTTGAAAAACTAAAATTAAACTAAATTAATTGAGTCTAACACTTTAGTATAGGAAAAAGGAGAAGACATAAAAGTCACCAAAGTCTTCAGAGTCGTTTTTAGTCGTCATATTAATAACAATAACATCAATAATAATAATAATGCTGCATTTTCGTCTTCGTCTCAAACATTGAAATCTGATTTACATTTTTGTTCAGTAACAGTTACAGTTTTCTTATTGGTTTTTTGCTTATATCTCGAAAACAGTTACTCCTATCAAATTTTACCTTTCTTTCAAAATTAAAGCTGATAAAATTTCCAACAAAATAGTTATTTACATTTTTCTTGTAGGACCAAGCATAAACGAGTTATAGAGTTGGATATAAATAATATTTAACAAAAATTTGCTTTAAAATAAAATGCTTGAAAAACCGGAATTAAACTAAATTAATTGTGTCTAACACTTTAGTAGAGGAAAAAGGAAAAGACATAAAAGTCACTAAATGTTTCAGAGTCGTCTTTAGTCGCCCTATTAATAACAATAACATTAATAATAATAATACTAATATTACTAAATTTGCTTATATGCAAGCGCTTAATTAAAGTAACAGTTTCTTGCTTATATCTCGAAAACTTACATTTTTGTTCAGTAACTGTAACAGTTTTTACTTTGGTTTTTTGCTTATATCTCGAAAACAATTACTCCTATCAATTTTTATCTTTCAAAATTAAAGCTGATAAAATTTCCTACAAAATAGTTATTTGCATTTCCTTTGTAAGCCCAACCATAAGCGAGTTATAGAGTTGGATATAAATAATCTTTAACAAAAATTTGCTTTAAAATATAATGTTTGAAAAACCGAAATTAAATTGAGTCTAACACTTTAGTATAGGAAAAAGGAGAAGACATAAAAGTCACCAAAGTCTTCAAAGTCGTTTTTAGTCGTCATATTAATAACAATAACATTAATAATAATAATAATGCTGCATTTTCGTCTTCGTCTCAAACATTGAAAACTGAATTACATTTTTGTTCAGTAACAGTTACAGTTTTCTTATTGGTTTTTTGCTTATATCTCGAAAACAGTTACTCCTATCAATTTTTATCTTTCTTTCAAAATTAAAGCTGATAAAATTTCCTACAAAATAGTTATTTGCATTTTTCTTGTAGGACCAACCATAAGCGAGTTATAGAGTTGGATATAAATAATATTTAACAAAAACTTGCTTTAAAATAAAATGTTTGAAAAACTAAAATTAAACTAAATTAATTGTGTCTAACACTTTAGTAGAGGAAAAAGGAGAAGACATAAAGGTCACTAAAGGTTTTAGAGTCGTCTTTTGTCGTCATATTAATAACAATAACATTAATAATAATACTAATAGTACTAAATTTGCTTACATGCAAACGCTTAATTAGGGTAACAGTTTTTTGGTTTCTTGCTTATATCTGGAAAACAGTTACTTATATCAATTTTTATCTTTTTACTAAAATTAAAGCTGATAAAATTTTCTACAAAATAGTTATTTGCATTTTTCATGTAAGACTAACCATAAGCGAGATATAAGTTTAAAAATTATTAATATTTAAAAAAAAAGTGCTTTAACAGAAAATGTCTTGTGATTTAAAATACACTTAATTTATTGGGTCCAATACTTTATTAGAAGAAAAAGGAGGTGACATAAAAGTCGCTGAAGTCTTCAGAGTCGTTTTTAAATGCTGCATTTTCGTCTTCGTCTCAAACATTGAAAACTGAATTACATTTTTGTTCAGTAACTGTAACAGTTTTTACTTTGGTTTTTTGCTTATATCTCGAAAACAATTACTCCTATCAATTTTTATCTTTCTTTCAAAATTAAAGCTGATAAAATTTCCTACAAAATAGTTATTTGCATTTTTCATGTTGGACTAACCATAAGCGAGATATAAGTTTGAAAATAATTAATATTTAAAAAAAAAGTGCTTTAACAGAAAATGTCTTGTGATTTAAAATACACTTAATTTAATGGGTCCAATACTTTATTAGAAGAAAAAGGAGGTGACATAAAAGTCACTGAAGTCTTCAGAGTCGTTTTTAAATGCTGCATTTTCGTCTTCGTCTCAAACATTGAAAACTGAATTATATTTTTGTTCAGTAACTGTAACAGTTTTTACTTTGGTTTTTTGCTTATATCTCGAAAACAATTACTCCTATCAATTTTTGTCTTTCTTTCAAAATCAAAGCTGATAAAATTTCCTACAAAATAGTTATTGGCATTTTTTTTGTAGGACCAACCATAAGCGAGTTATAGAGTTGGATATAAATAATCTTTAACAAAAATTTGCTTTAAAATAAAATGTTTGAAAAACCGAAATTAAACTAAATTAATTAAGACTAACACTTTAGTTGAGGAAAAAGGAGAAGACATAAAAGTCACCAAAGTTTTGAGAGTCGTTTTTAGTCGTCATATTAATAACAATAACATCAATAATAATAATAATGCTGCATTTTCGTCTTCGTCTCAAACATTGAAATCTGATTTACATTTTTGTTCAGTAACAGTTACAGTTTTCTTATTGGTTTTTTGCTTATATCTCGAAAACAGTTACTCCTATCAAATTTTACCTTTCTTTCAAAATTAAAGCTGATAAAATTTCCAACAAAATAGTTATTTACATTTTTCTTGTAGGACCAAGCATAAACGAGTTATAGAGTTGGATATAAATAATATTTAACAAAAATTTGCTTTAAAATAAAATGCTTGAAAAACCGGAATTAAACTAAATTAATTGTGTCTAACACTTTAGTAGAGGAAAAAGGAAAAGACATAAAAGTCACTAAATGTTTCAGAGTCGTCTTTAGTCGCCCTATTAATAACAATAACATTAATAATAATAATACTAATATTACTAAATTTGCTTATATGCAAGCGCTTAATTAAAGTAACAGTTTCTTGCTTATATCTCGAAAACTTACATTTTTGTTCAGTAACTGTAACAGTTTTTACTTTGGTTTTTTGCTTATATCTCGAAAACAATTACTCCTATCAATTTTTATCTTTCAAAATTAAAGCTGATAAAATTTCCTACAAAATAGTTATTTGCATTTCCTTTGTAAGCCCAACCATAAGCGAGTTATAGAGTTGGATATAAATAATCTTTAACAAAAATTTGCTTTAAAATATAATGTTTGAAAAACCGAAATTAAATTGAGTCTAACACTTTAGTATAGGAAAAAGGAGAAGACATAAAAGTCACCAAAGTCTTCAAAGTCGTTTTTAGTCGTCATATTAATAACAATAACATTAATAATAATAATAATGCTGCATTTTCGTCTTCGTCTCAAACATTGAAAACTGAATTACATTTTTGTTCAGTAACAGTTACAGTTTTCTTATTGGTTTTTTGCTTATATCTCGAAAACAGTTACTCCTATCAATTTTTATCTTTCTTTCAAAATTAAAGCTGATAAAATTTCCTACAAAATAGTTATTTGCATTTTTCTTGTAGGACCAACCATAAGCGAGTTATAGAGTTGGATATAAATAATATTTAACAAAAACTTGCTTTAAAATAAAATGTTTGAAAAACTAAAATTAAACTAAATTAATTGTGTCTAACACTTTAGTAGAGGAAAAAGGAGAAGACATAAAGGTCACTAAAGGTTTCAGAGTCGTCTTTTGTCGTCATATTAATAACAATAACATTAATAATAATACTAATAGTACTAAATTTGCTTACATGCAAACGCTTAATTAGGATAACAGTTTTTTGGTTTCTTGCTTATATCTGGAAAACAGTTACTTATATCAATTTTTATCTTTTTACTAAAATTAAAGCCGATAAAATTTTCTACAAAATAGTTATTTGCATTTTTCATGTAAGACTAACCATAAGCGAGATATAAGTTTAAAAATTATTAATATTTAAAAAAAAAGTGCTTTAACAGAAAATGTCTTGTGATTTAAAATACACTTAATTTATTGGGTCCAATACTTTATTAGAAGAAAAAGGAGGTGACATAAAAGTCGCTGAAGTCTTCAGAGTCGTTTTTAAATGCTGCATTTTCGTCTTCGTCTCAAACATTGAGAACTGAATTACATTTTTGTTCAGTAACTGTAACAGTTTTTACTTTGGTTTTTTGCTTATATCTCGAAAACAATTACTCCTATCAATTTTTATCTCTCTTTCAAAATTAAAGCTGATAAAATTTCCTACAAAATAGTTATTTGCATTTTTCATGTATTACTAACTATAAGCGAGATATAAGTTTGAAAATAATTAATATTTAAAAAAAAAGTGCTTTAACAGAAAATGTCTTGTGATTTAAAATACACTTAATTTAATGGGTCCAATACTTTATTAGAAGAAAAAGGAGGTGACATAAAAGTCACTGAAATCTTCAGAGTCGTTTTTAAATGCTGCATTTTCGTCTTCGTCTCAAACATTGAAAACTGAATTACATTTTTGTTTAGTAACAGTTACAGTTTTCTTATTGGTTTTTTGCTTATATCTCGAAAACAGTTACTCCTATCAATTTTTATCTTTTTTTCAAAATCAAAGCTGATAAAATTTCCTACAAAATAGTTATTGGCATTTTTTTTGTAGGACCAACCATAAGCGAGTTATAGAGTTGGATATAAATAATCTTTAACAAAAATTTGCTTTAAAATAAAATGTTTGAAAAACCGAAATTAAACTAAATTAATTAAGACTAACACTTTAGTTGAGGAAAAAGGAGAAGACATAAAAGTCACCAAAGTTTTGAGAGTTGTTTTTAGTCGTCATATTAATAACAATAACATTAATAATAATAATATTAATAGTACTAAATTTGCTTATATGCAAGCGCTTTATTAAGGTAACAGTTTATTGGTTTCTTGCTTATATCTCGAAAACAGTTACTCCTATCAATTTTTATCTTTTTACTAAAATTAAAGCTGATAAAATTTCCTACAAAATAGTTATTTGTATTTTTCTTGTAGGACCAAGCATAAGCGAGTTATAGAGATAGATATAAATAATATTTAACAAAAATTTGCTTTAAAATAAAATGTTTGAAATACTGAAATTAAACTAAATTAATTGTGTCTAACACTTTAGTATAGGAAAAAGGAGAAGACATAAAAGTCACCAAAGTCTTCAGAGTCGTTTTTAGTCGTCATATTAATAACAATAACATTAATAATAATAATACTAATAGTACTAAATTTGCTTATATGCAAGCGCTTTATTAAGGTAACAGTTTTTTGGTTTCTTGCTTATATCTCGAAAACAGTTACTCCTATCAATTTTTATCTGTTTACTAAAATTAAAGCTGATAAAATTTCCTACAAAATAGTTATTTGCATTTTTCATGTAGGACTAACCATAAGCGAGATATAAGTTTGAAAATAATCAATATTTAAAAAAAAGTGCTTTAACAAAAAATGTCATGTGATTTAAAATACACTTAATTTATTGGGTCCAATACATTATTAGAAGAAAAAGGAGGTGACTTAAAAGTCACAGAAGTCTTCAGAGTCGTTTTTAAATGCTGCATTTTCGTCTTCGTCTCAAACATTGAAAACTGAATTACATTTTTGTTCAGTAACAGTTACAGTTTTCTTATTGGTTTTTTGCTTATATCTCGAAAACAGTTACTCCTATTAATTTTTATCTTTTTTTCAAAATTAAAGCTGATAAAATTTCCTACAAAATAGTTATTTGCATTTTTCTTGTAGGACCAACCATAAGCGAGTTATAGAGTTGGATATAAATAATATTTAACAAAAACTTGCTTTAAAATAAAATGTTTGAAAAACTAAAAAATAAAATTTCCTACAAAATAGTAATTTGCATTTTTTATGTAGGACTAACCATAAGCGAGATATAAGTTTAAAAATAATTAATATTTAAAAAAAAGTGTTTTACAGAAAATGTCTTGTGATTTAAAATACACTTAATTTATTGGGTTCAATACTTTATTAGAAAAAAAAGGAGGTGACATAAAAGTCACCAAAGTCTTGAGAGTCGTTCTTAGTCGTCATATCAATAACAATAACATTAATAATAATAATACTAATAGTACTAAATTTGCTTATATGCAAGCGCTTAATTAAGGTAACAGTTTCTTGCTTATATCTCAAAAACTTACATTTTTGTTCAGTAACTGTAACAGTTTTTACTTTGGTTTTTTGCTTATATCTCGAAAACAATTACTCCTATCAATTTTTATCTTTTTTTCAAAATTAAAGCTGATAAAATTTCCTACAAAATAGTTATTTGCATTTTTTTTGTAAGACCAACCATAAGCGAGTTATAGAGTTGGATATAAATAATCTTTAACAAAAATTTGCTTTAAAATATAATGTTTGAAAAACCGAAATTAAACTAAATTAATTGAGTCTAACACTTTAGTATAGGAAAAGGAGAAGACATAAAAGTCACCAAAGACTTCAGAGTCGTTTTTAGTCGTCATATTAATAACAATAACATTAATAATAATAATAATGCTGCATTTTCGTCTTCGTCTCAAATATTGAAAACTGAATTCCATTTTTGTTCAGTAACAGTTACAGTTTTCTTATTGGTTTCTTGCTTATATCTCGAAAACAGTTACTTCTATCAATTTTTATCTTTTTTTCAAAATTAAAGCTGATAACATTTCCTACAAACTAGTTATTTGCATTTTTTTGTAGGACCAACCATAAGCGAGTTATAGAGTTGGATATAAATAATCTTTAACAAAAATTTTCTTTAAAATAAAATGTTTGAAAAACTAAAATTAAACCAAATTAATTGTGTCTAACACTTTAGTAGAGGAAAAAGGAGAAGACATAAAAGTCACTAATGTCTTCAGAGTCGTTTTTAGTCGTCATATTAATAACAATAACATTAATAATAATAATACTAATAGTACTAAATTTGCTTATATGCAAGCGCTTAATTAATGTAACAGTTTTTTGGTTTCTAGCTTATATCTCGAAAACAGTTACACCTATCAAATTTTATCTTTCTTTCAAAATTAAAGCTGATAAAATTTCCAACAAAGTAATTATTTGCATTTTTCTTGTAGGACCAAGCATAAGCGAGTTATAGAGATGAATATAAATAATTTTTAACAAAAATTTGCTTTAAAATAAAATGTTTGAAAAACTGAAATTAAACTAACTTAATTGTGTCTAACACTTTAGTGGAGGAAAAAGGAGAAGACATAAAAGTCTTTAAAGGTTTCAGAATCGTCTTTAGTCGTCATATTAATAACAATAACATTAATAAACTAATAGAACTAAATTTGCTTATATGCAAACGGTGCATTAAGGTAATAGTTTTTTGGTTTCTTGCTTATATCTCGAAAACAGTTACTCCTATCAATTTTTAACTTTTCACCAAAATTAAAGATGATAAAATTTCCTGCAAAATAGTTATTTGCATTTTTCATGTAGAACAAACCATAAGCGAGATATAAGTTTGAAAATAATTAATAATTAAAAAAAAAATGTGTTTTAACAGAAAATGTCTTGTGATTTAAAATACACTTAATTTATTGGGTCCAATACTTAATTAGAAGAAAAAGGAGGTGCAAATAACTATTTTGTTGGAAATTTTATTAGCTTTAATTGTGAAAGAAAGATAAAATTTGATAGGAGTAACTGTTTTCGAGATATAAGCAAAAAACCAATAAGAAAACTGTAACTGTTACTGAACAAAAATGTAATTCAGTTTTCAATGTTTGAGACGAAGACAAAAATGCAGCATTTAAAAACGACTCTGAAAACTTCAGTGACTTTTATGTCACCTCCTTTTTCTTCTAATAAAGTATTGGACCCAATAAATTAAGTGTATTATAAATCACAAGACATTTTCTGTTAAAACACTTTTTTTTAATTATTAATTACTTTCAAACTTATATCTCGCTTATGGTTAGTTCTACATGAAAAATGCAAATAACTATTTTGTAGGAAATTTTATCACCTTTAATTTTGGTGAAAAAATAAAAATTGATAGGAGTAACTGTTTTCGAGATATAAGCAAAAAACAAAAAAACTGTTACTTTAATTAAGCGCTTGCATATAAGCAAATTTAGTACTACTTGTATTGTTATTATAAATGTTATTGTTATTAATATGACGACTAAAGACAACTCTAAGACTTTAGTGACTTTTATGTCTCCTCCTTTTTCCACTACTAAAGTGTTAGACACAATTAATTTAGTTTAATTTCAGTTTTTCAAACATTTTATTTTAAAGCAAATTTTTGTTAAATATTAAAAACTATAAAATGGCTTAGATTGCCTAAAACACACATCACACATGATCTTTTGCATAGAAATGATAAAACGCTCATATAACACAAAATAAGCTTTATTTTTGCTTAGAAAACTAAGCTTACTTTTATTACTACTATTATTATTATTTTTATTATTATTATTATTATTATTATTATTACTATTATTATTATTATTATTATTATTATTATTATTATTATTATTATTATTATTAATATTATTATTATTAAAAACCGATTATAACTTTTGTATAGTAAATGTTTTTATACCAGTTTTAAAATGAGTTATTAATTTTAGACAATTTCTTGTCTAAAAACACAGATCACAGATGATCTCTTGCATAGAAATGAGAAAACGCTCAGATAACACAAAATAAGCATCATTTTTGCTTAGAAAAACTAAGCTTTAATTTAGAAAGAAATTCATTATTATAAGTATTATTATCATTATTATTATTATTATTATTATTATTATTATTATTATTATTAACTTTTGTATAGTAAATGTTTTTATACCAGTTTTAAAATGAGTTATTAATTTTAAACAATTTCTTGCCTAAAAACGCTCATATAACACACAAAATATGCTTTATTTTTGCTTAGAAAACTAAGCTTACTTTTATTACTATTATTATTATTTTAATTATTATTATTATTGATATTATTATTATTATTATTATTATTATTATTATTGTTATTATTATTATTATTATTATTATTATTATTATTATTATTATTATTATTATTAAAAACCGATTATAACTTTTGTATAGTATTGTTTTTATACCAGTTTTAAAATGAGTGATTAATTTTAGCCAATTTCTTGCCTAAAAACTATAAAATGGCTTAGATTGCCTAAAAACACAGATCACACATGATCTTTTGCATAGAAATGAGAAAACGCTCATATAACACAAAATAAGCTTCATTTTTGCTTAGAAAACTAAGCTTAATTTTATTACTACTATTATTATTATATTTATTATTATTATTATTATTATTACTATTATTATTATTATTATTAATATTATTATTATTAAAAACCGATTATAACTTTTGTATAGTAAATGTTTTTATACCAGTTTTAAAATGAGTTATATTAATTTAGACAATTTATTGCCTAAAAACACAGATCACAGATGATCTCTTGCATAGAAATGAGAAAACGCTCATATAACACAAAAAGAGCTTCATGTTTGCTTAGAAAACTGAGCTTACTTTTATTACTATTATTATTTTTATTATTATTATTATTATTATTACTATTATTAGTATTATTATTTTTATTATTATTATTATTTTTATTATTATTATTATTATTATTATTATTATTATTATTATTATTATTATTATTATTGTTATTATTATTATTATTATTAAAAACTTATATTAAACAGACAGAAAACGTCGTATTCTGACACAAAAAAACGAATTACGTTATAGACTTGACGAGAACGGCGTATCTCGGACTCTTATAGGACTCTTATAGGGTCAAAAAGTATCAGTTTGGATTAAAATAAATTATTTTTGTTGACTCTCAGTCTGAATTGTTCATCAGTTCAAACAAAAACGGCTTATTTTAGACGATCTTTTGCTTTGAACAAGAAAACTTACATCGAACAGACTAAAAACGTATTAATCTGGCATAAAAGAGCAATTTATGTATCACTTTGGATAAAGGCAGCTAATCCTATTCGTTTCATTGCTTAAAATAGACAAAATTGTTAATAAATCTAACAAAAACGCTGTATTCTAGCACAAAATACTAATTACATTATAGTTTCGACGAGAATAGCTTATTTGGAATGATTCTATGCTTCCAAACGAGTAAATTTTTATTAAACAGATGCCAAACATCATGTTTTGTCCTATAAAGACATTTTATATTGCAGTTTGTATTAAAACAAAATATTTTCGTTGATTCTTTGTTAGAAGCAGCAAACCTAACATTAAAGAATCTGAAAACTTTGTATTCGGACACAAACCACCGAATTTTGTATCAGTTTAGACAAAAACGGTTGATTTTCGACAATATTTTGCTTTGAACAAGAAAATTTATATCAAACTGACTAAAAAGGTCTTATTTTAGCACAAAACAAAAGATTTGCGTTATAGTCTTGAAGCTGATTCATGACACAGTTTGGATAAAAACCAATTATTTTTGTTAATTCATTGTTACAAACAAGAAACCTTACATCAAAGAAACTGAAAACCCCTTATTCAGGCACGGAAATTCGAATTACGTTTCAGCCTTTGTTTTGAACACGAAAACTTACATTAAAAAGATTAAAAACGTCTTATTCTGGCTGAAAACTGCAAATTATATATTACTCTAGATAAAAGCAATTTATCCTGATTACTCCTTTACTTAGAATAGAGTAAACTTGTATAAAACTTAATGAAAACTTTAAATTTAGTCTCAAAGAAATAATTTACGTTATAGTTTTGACCAGCACTGTTTATTTCAAACGAATTTATGATTCGAAACTAATGAACTTTTATGGGGCAGATGCAAAACCACATATTACCATATAAAGCGTTGTTTTAAAGCAAAGTATTACCTTTTGCAACAAGAAATTTTACGTCAAAGAAACTGAAAACTTCGTATCCATGCATAAATAACGAATTACGTATCAGTTTAGGCAAATACAGCTTATTTTAAACGATTCATTGCTATAAACAAGAAAAATTTTATCAAGCATATTGAAAACGTCTTATTCTCGAAAATAAGAGCAAATTATGTATCAGTTTTGACAAAAGCGGATTACTCTGTTTGATTCTATGCTTAGAGTAGAGTAAACTACTATAAAACGTAATGAAAACTCTATATTCAAGCTCAAAAGAACAAATTACGTTATAGTTTTGGCAAAAAAAATATTTCGGACGATTACATACTTCGAAGTAAGCAAACTTTAATTGAACAAGTGCAAAAGCTAATACTTTGCTTTAAAATAACGATTTATGTGGTAATATGGTATTTTGCATCTGTCCTATAAAAGTTTACTCGTTTCGCTCCATTGAATCATTCGAAATAAATTATTTTGACACAACAACAACGAAAATAATTTGTTTTTGTTTAAACTGTAACATAAGTCGCTTTTATAAAACGAACTAAGACGTTTGGCATCTGTTTATTGAAAGTTTTCTCGTTTGGGGGCATAAAATCGTTTGAAATTAACAGTTCTGGTCAAAACTATAACGTAAATTATTTCTTTGTATCACTTTAAAGATTTGCGTTATAGTCTTGACGAGAACTGTTAATTTCAAACGATTCTATGCTTTGAAACCAGTATACTTTCACTGAACAGAGGCAAAACGTCTGATTTCGCCTTTAAAAAACGATTTATGTCACAGTTTGGATTAAAACCAATGATTTTCGTTTATTCATTGTTACAAACAAGAAACCTTACATCAAAGAAACTGAAAACCTCTTATTCAGGCCCAGAAAATCAAATTACGTTTCAGTCTAGACACAAATTGCTTATTTTAGACGATTCTTTCTTTTGAACACGAAAACTTACATTAAAAAGATTAAAAACGTCTTATTCTGGCTCAAAACTGCAAATTATGTATTACTTTGGATAAAAGCAGTTTATCCTGATTACTCCTTTGCTTAGAATAGAGCAAACTTGTATAAAACTTAATGAAAACTTTAAATTTCGTCTCAAAGAAATAATTTACGTTATAGTTTTGACCAGAACTGTTAATTTCAAACGATTTTATGCCCCCAAACGAGAAAACTTTCACTAAACAAATGCCAAACGTCTTAGTTCGTTTTATAAAAGCGACTTATGTAACAGTTTAAACAAAAACAAATTATTTTCGCTGTTGTTGTGTTAAAATAATTTATTTCGAATGATTCAATGGAGCGAAACGAGTAAACTTTTATAGGACAGATGCAAAATACCATATTACCACATAAATCGTTATTTTAAAGCAAAGTATTAGCTTTTGCACTTGTTCAATTAAAGTTTGCTTACTTCGAAGTATGTAATCGTCCGAAATATTTTTTTTTGCCAAAACTATAACGTAATTTGTTCTTTTGAGCTTGAATATAGAGTTTTAATTACGTTTTATAGTAGTTTACTCTACTCTAAGCATAGAATCAAACAGAGTAATCCGCTTTTGTTAAAACTGATACATAATTTGCTCTTATTTTCGAGAATAAGACGTTTTCAATATGCTTGATAAAATTTTTCTTGTTTATAGCAAGGAATCGTTTAAAATAAGCTGTATTTGCTTAAACTGATACGTAATTCGATATTTATGCATGGATACGAAGTTTTCAGTTTCTTTGACGTGAAATTTCTTGTTGCAAAAGGTAATACTTTGCTTTAAAACAACGCTTTATATGGTAATATGTGGTTTTGCATCTGCCCCATAAAAGTTCATTAGTTTCGAATCATAAATTCGTTTGAAATAAACAGTGCTGGTCAAAACTATAATGTAAATTATTTCTTTGAGACGAAATTTAAAGTTTTCATTAAGTTTTATACAAGTTTACTCTATTTTAAGTAAAGGAGTAATCAGGATAAATTGCTTTTATCTAGAGTAATATATAATTTGCAGTTTTCAGCCAGAATAAGACGTTTTTAATCTTTTTAATGTAAGTTTTCGTGTTCAAGACAACAGATCGTCTAAAATAAGCAGTTTTTGTCCAGACTGAAACGTAATTCGAATTTCTGTGCCTGAATAAGGGGTTTTCAGTTTCTTTGATGTAAGGTTTCTTGTTTGTAACAATGAATTAACAAAAATATTTGGTTTTTATCCAAACTGTGGCATGAATCAGCTTTAAGACTATAACGCAAATCTTTTGTTTTGTGCTAAAATAAGACGTTTTTAGTCAGTTTGATATAAGTTTTCTTGTTCAAAGCAAAATATTGTCGAAAATCAACCGTTTTTGTCTAAACTGATACAAAATTCGGTGGTTTGTGTCCGAATACAAAGTTTTCAGATTCTTTAATGTTAGGTTTGCTGCTTCTAACAAAGAATCAACGAAAATATTTTGTTTTAATACAAACTGCAATATAAAATGTCTTCATAGGACAAAACATGATGTTTGGCATCTGTTTAATAAAAATTTACTCGTTTGGAAGCATAGAATCATTTCAAATAAGCTATTCTCGTCGAAACTATAATGTAATTAGTATTTTGTGCTAGAATACAGCGTTTTTGTTAGATTTATTAACAATTTTGTCTATTTTAAGCAATGAAACGAATAGGATTAGCTGCCTTTATCTAAAGTGATAAATAAATTGCTCTTTTATGCCAGATTAATACGTTTTTAGTCTGTTCGATGTAAGTTTTCTTGTTCAAAGCAAAAGATCGTCTAAAATAAGCCGTTTTTGTTTGAACTGATGAACAATTCAGACTGAGAGTCAACAAAAATAATTTATTTTAATCCAAACTGATACTTTTTGACCCTATAAAAGTCCTATAAGAGTCCGAGATACGCCGTTCTCGTCAAGTCTATAACGTAATTCGTTTTTTTGTGTCAGAATACGACGTTTTCTGTCTGTTTAATATAAGTTTTTAATAATAATAATAATAATAACAATAATAATAATAATAATAATAATAATAATAATAATAATAATAATAATAATAATAATAATAATAATAATAACAATAATAATAATAATAATAATAATAAAAATAATAATACTAATAATAGTAATAAAAATAATAATAGTAATAAAAGTAAGCTTAGTTTTCTAAGCAAACATGAAGCTCTTTTTGTGTTATATGAGCGTTTTCTCATTTCTATGCAAGAAATCATCTGTGATCTGTGTTTTTAGGCAAGAAATTGTCTAAAATTAATAACTCATTTTAAAACTGGTATAAAAACATTTACTATACAAAAGTTAATAATAATAATAATAATAATAATAATAATAATAGTAATAAAATAATAATAATAATAATAATAATAATAATAATAATAATAATAATAATAATAATAATAATAATAATAATAATAATAATAATAATAATAATGATAATAATACTTATAATATTGAATTTCTTTCTAAATTAAAGCTTAGTTTTTCTAAGCAAAAATGATGCTTATTTTGTGTTATCTGAGCGTTTTCTCATTTCTATGCAAGAGATCATCTGTGATCTGTGTTTTTAGGCAATAAATTGTCTAAATTAATATAACTCATTTTAAAACTGGCATAAAAACATTTACTATACAAAAGTTATAATCGGTTTTTAATAATAATAATATTAATAATAATAATAATAATAGTAATAATAATAATAATAATAATAATAAATATAATAATAATAGTAGTAATAAAAGTAAGCTTAGTTTTCTAAGCAAAAATGAAGCTTATTTTGTGTTATATGAGCGTTTTCTCATTTCTATGCAAAAGATCATGTGTGATCTGTGTTTTTAGGCAATCTAAGCCATTTTATAGTTTTTAGGCAAGAAATTGGCTAAAATTAATCACTCATTTTAAAACTGGTATAAAAACAATACTATACAAAAGTTATAATCGGTTTTTAATAATAATAATAATAATAATAATAATAATAATAATAATAATAATAATAATAATAATAACAATAATAATAATAATAATAATAATAATAATAATAACAATAATAATAATAATTAAAATAATAATAATAGTAATAAAAGTAAGCTTACTTTTCTAAGCAAAAATAAAGCTTATTTGTGTGTTATATGAGCGTTTTTAGGCAAGAAATTGTTTAAAATTAATAACTCATTTTAAAACTGGTATAAAAACATTTACTATACAAAAGTTAATAATAATAATAATAATAATAATAATAGTAATAAAAGAAATAATAATAATAATAATAATAATAATAATAATAATAATAATAATAATAATAATGATAATAATACTTATAATAATGAATTTCTTTCTAAATTAAAGCTTAGTTTTTCTAAGCAAAAATGATGCTTATTTTGTGTTATCTGAGCGTTTTCTCATTTCTATGCAAGAGATCATCTGTGATCTGTGTTTTTAGACAAGAAATTGTCTAAAATTAATAACTCATTTTAAAACTGGTATAAAAACATTTACTATACAAAAGTTATAATCGGTTTTTAATAATAATAATATTAATAATAATAATAATAATAATAGTAATAATAATAATAATAATAATAATAATAAAAATAATAATAATAGTAGTAATAAAAGTAAGCTTAGTTTTCTAAGCAAAAATGAAGCTTATTTTGTGTTATATGAGCGTTTTATCATTTCTATGCAAAAGATTATGTGTGATGTGTGTTTTAGGCAATCTAAGCCATTTTATAGTTTTTAATATTTAACAAAAATTTGCTTTAAAATAAAATGTTTGAAAAACTGAAATTAAACTAAATTAATTGTGTCTAACACTTTAGTAGAGGAAAAAGGAGGAGACATAAAAGTCACTAAAGTCTTAGAGTTGTCTTTAGTCGTCATATTAATAACAATAACATTTATAATAACAATACTAGTAGTACTAAATTTGCTTATATGCAAGCGCTTAATTAAAGTAACAGTTTTTTTGTTTTTTGCTTATATCTCGAAAACAGTTACTCCTATCAATTTTTACTTTTTCACCAAAATTAAAGGTGATAAAATTTCCTACAAAATAGTTATTTGCATTTTTCATGTAGAACTAACCATAAGCGAGATATAAGTTTGAAAGTAATTAATAATTAAAAAAAAGTGTTTTAACAGAAAATGTCTTGTGATTTATAATAAACTTAATTTATTGGGTCCAATACTTTATTAGAAGAAAAAGGAGGTGACATAAAAGTCACTGAAGTTTTCAGAGTCGTTTTTAAATGCTGCATTTTTGTCTTCGTCTCAAACATTGAAAACTGAATTACATTTTTGTTCAGTAACAGTTACAGTTTTCTTATTGGTTTTTTGCTTATATCTCGAAAACAGTTACTCCTATCAAATTTTATCTTTCTTTCACAATTAAAGCTAATAAAATTTCCAACAAAATAGTTATTTGCACCTCCTTTTTCTTCTAATTAAGTATTGGACCCAATAAATTAAGTGTATTTTAAATCACAAGACATTTTCTGTTAAAACACATTTTTTTTTTTTTTAATTATTAATTTTAATTATTAATTATTTTCAAACTTATATCTCGCTTATGGTTTGTTCTACATGAAAAATGCAAATAACTATTTTGCAGGAAATTTTATCATCTTTAATTTTGGTGAAAAGTTAAAAATTGATAGGAGTAACTGTTTTCGAGATATATGCAAGAAACCAAAAAACTATTACCTTAATGCAGCGTTTGCATATAAGCAAATTTAGTACTATTAGTTTATTAATGTTATTGTTATTAATATGACGACTAAAGACGATTCTGAAACCTTTAAAGACTTTTATGTCTTCTCCTTTTTCCTCCACTAAAGTGTTAGACACAATTAATTTAGTTTAATTTCAGTTTTTTAAACATTTTATTTTAAAGCAAATTTTTGTTAAAAATTATTTATATTCATCTCTATAACTCGCTTATGCTTGGTCCTACAAGAAAAATGCAAATAATTACTTTGTTGGAAATTTTATCAGCTTTACTTTTGAAAGAAAGATAAAATTTGATACTTGTAACTGTTTTCGAGATATAAGCTAGAAACCAAAAAACTGTTACATTAATTAAGCGCTTGCATATAAGCAAATTTAGTACTATTAGTATTATTATTATTAATGTTATTGTTATTAATATGACGACTAAAAACGACTCTGAAGACTTTAGTGACTTTTATGTCTTCTCCTTTTTCCTCTACTAAAGTGTTAGACACAATTAATTTGGTTTAATTTTAGTTTTTCAAACATTTTATTTTAAAGAAAATTTTTGTTAAAGATTATTTATATCCAACTCTATAACTCGCGTATGGTTGGTCCTACAAAAAAATGCAAATAACTATTTTGTAGGAAATGTTATCAGCTTTAATTTTGAAAAAAAGATAAAAATTGATAGAAGTAACTGTTTTCGAGATATAAGCAAGAAACCAATAAGAAAACTGTAACTGTTACTGAACAAAAATGGAATTCAGTTTTCAATATTTGAGACGAAGACGAAAATGCAGCATTATTATTATTATTAATGTTATTGTTATTAATATGACGACTAAAAACGACTCTGAAGTCTTTGGTGACTTTTATGTCTTCTCCTTTTTCCTATACTAAAGTGTTAGACTCAATTAATTTAGTTTAATTTCGGTTTTTCAAACATTATATTTTAAAGCAAATTTTTGTTAAAGATTATTTATATCCAACTCTATAACTCGCTTATGGTTGGTCTTACAAAAAAAATGCAAATAACTATTTTGTAGGAAATTTTATCAGCTTTAATTTTGAAAAAAAGATAAAAATTGATAGGAGTAATTGTTTTCGAGATATAAGCAAAAAACCAAAGTAAAAACTGTTACAGTTACTGAACAAAAATGTAAGTTTTTGAGATATAAGCAAGAAACTGTTACCTTAATTAAGCGCTTGCATATAAGCAAATTTAGTACTATTAGTATTATTATTATTAATGTTATTGTTATTGATATGACGACTAAGAACGACTCTCAAGACTTTGGTGACTTTTATGTCACCTCCTTTTTCTTCTAATAAAGTATTGGACCCAATAAATTAAGTGTATTTTAAATCACAAGACATTTTCTGTAAAACACTTTTTTTTAAATATTAATTATTTTTAAACTTATATCTCGCTTATGGTTAGTCCTACATGAAAAATGCAAATTACTATTTTGTAGGAAATTTTATTTTTTAGTTTTTCAAACATTTTATTTTAAAGCAAGTTTTTGTTAAATATTATTTATATCCAACTCTATAACTCGCTTATGGTTGGTCCTACAAGAAAAATGCAAATAACTATTTTGTAGGAAATTTTATCAGCTTTAATTTTGAAAAAAAGTTAAAAATTAATAGGAGTAACCGTTTTCGAGATATATGCAAAAAACCAATAAGAAAACTGTAACTGTTACTGAACAAAAATGTAATTCAGTTTTTAATGTTTGAGACGAAGACGAAAATGCAGCATTTAAAAACGACTCTGAAGACTTCTGTGACTTTTAAGTCACCTCCTTTTTCTTCTAATAATGTATTGGACCCAATAAATTAAGTGTATTTTAAATCACATGACATTTTCTGTTAAAGCACTTTTTTTTAAATATTGATTATTTTCAAACTTATATCTCGCTTATGGTTAGTCCTACATAAAAAATGCAAATAACTATTTTGTAGGAAATTTTATCAGCTTTAATTTTAGTAAACAGATAAAAATTGATAGAAGTAACTGTTTTCGAGATATAAGCAAGAAACCAAAAAACTGTTACCTTAATAAAGCGCTTGCATATAAGCAAATTTAGTACTATTAGTATTATTATTATTAATGTTATTGTTATTAATATGACGACTAAAAACGACTCTGAAGACTTTGGTGACTTTTATGTCTTCTCCTTTTTCCTATACTAAAGTGTTAGACACAATTAATTTAGTTTAATTTCAGTATTTCAAACATTTTATTTTAAAGCAAATTTTTGTTAAATATTATTTATATCTATCTCTATAACTCGCTTATGCTTGGTCCTACAAGAAAAATACAAATAACTATTTTGTAGGAAATTTTATCAGCTTTAATTTTAGTAAAAAGATAAAAATTGATAGGAGTAACTGTTTTCGAGATATAAGCAAGAAACCAATAAACTGTTACCTTAATAAAGCGCTTGCATATAAGCAAATTTAGTACTATTAGTATTATTATTATTAATGTAATTGTTATTGATATGACGACTAAGAACGACTCTCAAGACTTTGGTGACTTTTATGTCACCTCCTTTTTCTTCTAATAAAGTATTGGACCCAATAAATTAAGTGTATTTTAAATCACAAGACATTTTCTGTTAAAGCACTTTTTTTGTAAATATTAATTATTTTTAAACTTATATCTCGCTTATGGTTAGTCCTATATGAAAAATGCAAATTACTATTTTGTAGGAAATTTTATTTTTTAGTTTTTCAAACATTTTATTTTAAAGCAAGTTTTTGTTAAATATTATTTATATCCAACTCTATAACTCGCTTATGGTTGGTCCTACAAGAAAAATGCAAATAACTATTTTGTAGGAAATTTTATCAGCTTTAATTTTGAAAGAAAGATAAAAATTAATAGGAATAATTGTTTTCGAGATATAAGCAAAAAACCAAAGTGAAAACTGTTACAGTTACTAAACAAAAATGTAATTCAGTTTTCAATGTTTGAGACGAAGACGAAAATGCAGCATTCAAAAACGACTTTGAAGACTTCTGTGACTTTTAAGTCACCTCCTTTTTCTTCTAATAATGTATTGGACCCAATAAATTAAGTGTATTTTAAATCACATGACATTTTCTGTTAAAGCACTTTTTATTAAATATTGATTATTTTCAAACTTATATCTCGCTTATGGTTAGTCCTACATGAAAAATGCAAATAACTATTTTGTAGGAAATTTTATCAGCTTTAATTTTAGTAAAAAGATAAAAATTGATAGGAGTAACTGTTTTCGAGATATAAGCAAGAAACCAAAAAACTGTTACCTTAATAAAGCGCTTGCATATAAGCAAATTTAGTACTATTAGTATTATTATTATTAATGTTATTGTTATTAATATGACGACTAAAAACGACTCTGAAGACTTTGGTGACTTTTATGTCTTCTCCTTTTTCCTATACTAAAGTGTTAGACACAATTAATTTAGTTTAATTTCAGTATTTCAAACATTTTATTTTAAAGCAAATTTTTGTTAAATATTATTTATATCTATCTCTATAACTCGCTTATGCTTGGTCCTACAAGAAAAATACAAATAACTATTTTGTAGGAAATTTTATCAGCTTTAATTTTAGTAAAAAGACAAAAATTGATAGGAGTAACTGTTTTCGAGATATAAGCAAGAAACCAATAAACTGTTACCTTAATAAAGCGCTTGCATATAAGCAAATTTAGTACTATTAGTATTATTATTATTAATGTAATTGTTATTGATGTGACGACTAAGAACGACTCTCAAGACTTTGGTGACTTTTATGTCACCTCCTTTTTCTTCTAATAAAGTATTGGACCCAATAAATTAAGTGTATTTTAAATCACAAGACATTTTCTGTTAAAGCACTTTTTTTGTAAATATTAATTATTTTTAAACTTATATCTCGCTTATGGTTAGTCCTATATGAAAAATGCAAATTACTATTTTGTAGGAAATTTTATTTTTTAGTTTTTCAAACATTTTATTTTAAAGCAAGTTTTTGTTAAATATTATTTATATCCAACTCTATAACTCGCTTATGGTTGGTCCTACAAGAAAAATGCAAATAACTATTTTGTAGGAAATTTTATCAGCTTTAATTTTGAAAGAAAGATAAAAATTAATAGGAATAATTGTTTTCGAGATATAAGCAAAAAACCAAAGTGAAAACTGTTACAGTTACTAAACAAAAATGTAATTCAGTTTTCAATGTTTGAGACGAAGACGAAAATGCAGCATTCAAAAACGACTTTGAAGACTTCTGTGACTTTTAAGTCACCTCCTTTTTCTTCTAATAATGTATTGGACCCAATAAATTAAGTGTATTTTAAATCACATGACATTTTCTGTTAAAGCACTTTTTTTTAAATATTGATTATTTTCAAACTTATATCTCGCTTATGGTTAGTCCTACATGAAAAATGCAAATAACTATTTTGTAGGAAATTTTATCAGCTTTAATTTTAGTAAACAGATAAAAATTGATAGGAGTATCTGTTTTCGAGATATAAGCAAGAAACCAAAAAACTGTTACCTTAATAAAGCGCTTGCATATAAGCAAATTTAGTACTATTAGTATTATTATTATTAATGTTATTGTTATTAATATGACGACTAAAAACGACTCTAAAGACTTTGGTGACTTTTATGTCTTCTCCTTTTTCCTATACTAAAGTGTTAGACACAATTAATTTAGTTTAATTTCAGTATTTCAAACATTTTATTTTAAAGCAAATTTTTGTTAAATATTATTTATATCTATCTCTATAACTCGCTTATGCTTGGTCCTACAAGAAAAATACAAATAACTATTTTGTAGGAAATTTTATCAGCTTTAATTTTAGTAAAAAGATAAAAATTGATAGGAGTAACTGTTTTCGAGATATAAGCAAGAAACCAATAAACTGTTACCTTAATAAAGCGCTTGCATATAAGCAAATTTAGTACTATTAGTATTATTATTATTAATGTTATTGTTATTGATATGACGACTAAGAACGACTCTCAAGACTTTGGTGACTTTTATGTCACCTCCTTTTTCTTCTAATAAAGTATTGGACCCAATAAATTAAGTGTATTTTAAATCACAAGACATTTTCTGTTAAAGCACTTTTTTTTTAAATATTAATTATTTTTAAACTTATATCTCGCTTATGGTTAGTCCTATATGAAAAATGCAAATTACTATTTTGTAGGAAATTTTATTTTTTAGTTTTTCAAACATTTTATTTTAAAGCAAGTTTTTGTTAAATATTATTTATATCCAACTCTATAACTAGCTTATGGTTGGTCCTACAAGAAAAATGCAAATAACTATTTTGTAGGAAATTTTATCAGCTTTAATTTTAGTAAAAAGATAAAAATTGATAGGAGTAACTGTTTTCGAGATATAAGCAAGAAACCAATAAACTGTTACCTTAATAAAGCGCTTGCATATAAGCAAATTTAGTACTATTAGTATTATTATTATTAATGTTATTGTTATTAATATGACGACTAAAAACAACTCTCAAAACTTTGGTGACTTTTATGTCTTTTCCTTTTTCCTCAACTAAAGTGTTAGTCTTAATTAATTTAGTTTAATTTCGGTCTTTCAAACATTTTATTTTAAAGCAAATTTTTGTTAAAAATTATTTATATCCAACTCTATAACTCGCTTATGGTTGGTCCTACAAAAAAAATGCCAATAACTATTTTGTAGGAAATTTTATCAGCTTTGATTTTGAAAGAAAAATAAAAATTGATAGGAGTAACTCTTTTCGAGATATAAGCAAAAAACCAATAAGAAAACTGTAACTGTTACTAAACAAAAATGTAATTCAGTATTCAATGTTTGAGACAAAGACGAAAATGCAGCATTTAAAATCGACTCTGAAGACTTCAGTGACTTTTATGTCACCTCCTTTTTCTTCTAATAAAGTATTGGACCCATTAAATTAAGTGTATTTTAAATCACAAGACATTTTCTGTTAAAGCACTTTTTTTTAATATTAATTATTTTCAAACTTATATCTCGCTTATGGTTAGTCCTACATGAAAAATGCAATTAACTATTTTGTAGGAAATTTTATCAGCTTTAATTTTGAAAGAAAGATAAAAATTGATAGAAATAATAGTTTTCGAGATATAAGCAAAAAACCAAAGTGAAAACTGTTACAGTTACTAAACAAAAATGTAATTCAGTTTTCAATGTTTGAGACGAAGACGAAAATGCAGCATTTAAAAACGACTCTGAAGACTTCTGTGACTTTTAAGTCACCTCCTTTTTCTTCTAATAATGTATTGGACCCAATAAATTAAGTGTATTTTAAATCACAAGACATTTTCTGTTAAAGCACTTTTTTTTAAATATTGATTATTTTCAAACTTATATCTCGCTTAAGGTTAGTCCTACATGAAAAATGCAAATAACTATTTTGTAAGAAATTTTATCAGCTTTAATTTTAGTAAACAGATAAAAATTGATAGGAGTAACTGTTTTCGAGATATAAGCAAGAAACCAAAAAACTGTTACCTTAATAAAGCGCTTGCATATAAGCAAATTTAGTACTATTAGTATTATTATTATTAATGTTATTGTTATTAATATGACGACTAAAAACGACTCTGAAGACTTTGGTGACTTTTATGTCTTCTCCTTTTTCCTATACTAAAGTGTTAGACACAATTAATTTAGTTTAATTTCAGTATTTCAAACATTTTATTTTAAAGCAAATTTTTGTTAAAGATTATTTATATCCAACTCTATAACTCGCTTATGGTTGGTCCTACAAAGAAAATGCCAATAACTATTTTGTAGGAAATTTTATCATCTTTGATTTTGAAAAAAAGACAAAAATTGATAGGAGTAATTGTTTTCGAGATATAAGCAAAAAACCAAAGTAAAAACTGTTACAGTTACTGAACAAAAATGTAATTCAGTTTTCAATGTTTGAGACGAAGACGAAAATGCAGCATTTAAAAACGACTCTGAAGACTTCAGTGACTTTTATGTCACCTCCTTTTCCTTCTAATAAAGTATTGGACCCATTAAATTAAGTGTATTTTAAATCACAAGACATTTTCTGTTAAAGCACTTTTTTTTTAAATATTAATTATTTTCAAACTTATATCTCGCTTATGGTTAGTCCTACATGAAAAATGCAAATAACTATTTTGTAGGAAATTTTATCAGCTTTAATTTTGAAAGAGAGATAAAAATTGATAGGAGTAATTGTTTTCGAGATATAAGCAAAAAACCAAAGTAAAAACTGTTACAGTTACTGAACAAAAATGTAATTCAGTTTTCAATGTTTGAGACGAAGACGAAAATGCAGCATTTAAAAACGACTCTGAAGACTTCAGCGACTTTTATGTCACCTCCTTTTTCTTCTAATAAAGTATTGGACCCAATAAATTAAGTGTATTTTAAATCACAAGACATTTTCTGTTAAAGCACTTTTTTTTAAATATTAATAATTTTTAAACTTATATCTCGCTTATGGTTAGTCTTACATGAAAAATGCAAATAACTATTTTGTAGAAAATTTTATCGGCTTTAATTTTAGTAAAAAGATAAAAATTGATATAAGTAACTGTTTTCCAGATATAAGCAAGAAACCAAAAAACTGTTACCCTAATTAAGCGTTTGCATGTAAGCAAATTTAGTACTATTAGTATTATTATTAATGTTAGTGTTATTAATATGACGACAAAAGACGACTCTGAAACCTTTAGTGACCTTTATGTCTTCTCCTTTTTCCTCTACTAAAGTGTTAGACACAATTAATTTAGTTTAATTTTAGTTTTTCAAACATTTTATTTTAAAGCAAGTTTTTGTTAAATATTATTTATATCCAACTCTATAACTCGCTTATGGTTGGTCCTACAAGAAAAATGCAAATAACTATTTTGTAGAAAATTTTATCAGCTTTAATTTTGAAAGAAAGATAAAAATTGATAGGAGTAACTGTTCTCGAGATATAAGCAAAAAACCAATAAGAAAACTGTAACTGTTACTGAACAAAAATGTAATTCAGTTTTCAATGTTTGAGACGAAGACGAAAATGCAGCATTATTATTATTATTAATGTTATTGTTATTAATATGACGACTAAAAACGACTTTGAAGACTTTGGTGAATTTTATGTCTTCTCCTTTTTCCTATACTAAAGTGTTAGACTCAATTTAATTTCGGTTTTTCAAACATTATATTTTAAAGCAAATTTTTGTTAAAGATTATTTATATCCAACTCTATAACTCGCTTATGGTTGGTCTTACAAAAGACATGCAAATAACTATTTTGTAGGAAATTTTATCAGCTTTAATTTTGAAAGAAAGATAAAAATTGATAGGAGTAATTGTTTTCGAGATATAAGCAAAAAACCAAAGTAAAAACTGTTACAGTTACTGAACAAAAATGTAAGTTTTCGAGATATAAGCAAGAAACTGTTACCTTAATTAAGCGCTTGCATATAAGCAAATTTAGTACTATTAGTATTATTATTATTATTAATGTTATTGTTATTGATATGACGACTAAGAACGACTCTCAAGACTTTGGTGACTTTTATGTCACCTCCCTTTTATATCCAATCATAAGCGAGTTATAGAGTTGGATATAAATAATCATTAACAAAAATTTGCTTTAAAATAAAATGTTTGAAAAACTGATATTAAACTAAATTAATTGGGTCTAACACTTTAGTAGAGGAAAAAGGAGAAGACATAAAAATCACCAAAAACTAAATTAATTGTGTCTAACACTTTAGTAGAGGAAAAAGGAGAAGACATAAAGGTCACTAAAGGTTTCAGAGTCGTCTTTTGTCGTCATATTAATAACAATAACATTAATAATAATACTAATAGTACTAAATTTGCTTACATGCAAACGCTTAATTAGGGTAACAGTTTTTTGGTTTCTTGCTTATATCTGGAAAACAGTTACTTATATCAATTTTTATCTTATTACTAAAATTAAAGCCGATAAAATTTTCTACAAAATAGTTATTTGCATTTTTCATGTAAGACTACCCATAAGCGAGATATAAGTTTAAAAATTATTAATATTTAAAAAAAAAGTGCTTTAACAGAAAATGACTTGTGATTTAAAATACACTTAATTTATTGGGTCCAATACTTTATTAGAAGAAAAAGGAGGTGACATAAAAGTCGCTGAAGTCTTCAGAGTCGTTTTTAAATGCTGCATTTTCGTCTTCGTCTCAAACATTGAAAACTGAATTACATTTTTGTTCAGTAACTGTAACAGTTTTTACTTTGGTTTTTTGCTTATATCTCGAAAACAATTACTCCTATCAATTTTTATCTCTCTTTCAAAATTAAAGCTGATAAAATTTCCTACAAAATAGTTATTTGCATTTTTCATGTAGGACTAACCATAAGCGAGATATAAGTTTGAAAATAATTAATATTTAAAAAAAAAAGTGCTTTAACAGAAAATGTCTTGTGATTTATAATACACTTAATTTAATGGGTCCAATACTTTATTAGAAGAAAAAGGAGGTGACATAAAAGTCACTGAAGTCTTCAGAGTCGTTTTTAAATGCTGCATTTTCGTCTTCGTCTCAAACATTGAAAACTGAATTACATTTTTGTTCAGTAACTGTAACAGTTTTTACTTTGGTTTTTTGCTTATATCTCGAAAACAATTACTCCTATCAATTTTTGTCTTTTTTTCAAAATCAAAGCTGATAAAATTTCCTACAAAATAGTTATTGGCATTTTTTTTGTAGGACCAACCATAAGCGAGTTATAGAGTTGGATATAAATAATCTTTAACAAAAATTTGCTTTAAAATAAAATGTTTGAAATACTGAAATTAAACTAAATTAATTGTGTCTAACACTTTAGTATAGGAAAAAGGAGAAGACATAAAAGTCACCAAAGTCTTCAGAGTCGTTTTTAGTCGTCATATTAATAACAATAACATTAATAATAATAATACTAATAGTACTAAATTTGCTTATATGCAAGCGCTTTATTAAGGTAACAGTTTTTTGGTTTCTTGCTTATATCTCGAAAACAGTTACTCCTATCAATTTTTATCTGTTTACTAAAATTAAAGCTGATAAAATTTCTTACAAAATAGTTATTTGCATTTTTCATGTAGGACTAACCTTAAGCGAGATATAAGTTTGAAAATAATCAATATTTAAAAAAAAAGTGCTTTAACAGAAAATGTCTTGTGATTTAAAATACACTTAATTTATTGGGTCCAATACATTATTAGAAGAAAAAGGAGGTGACTTAAAAGTCACAGAAGTCTTCAGAGTCGTTTTTAAATGCTGCATTTTCGTCTTCGTCTCAAACATTGAAAACTGAATTACATTTTTGTTTAGTAACAGTTACAGTTTTCTTATTGGTTTTTTGCTTATATCTCGAAAACAGTTACTCCTATCAATTTTTATCTTTCTTTCAAAATCAAAGCTGATAAAATTTCCTACAAAATAGTTATTGGCATTTTTTTTGTAGGACCAACCATAAGCGAGTTATAGAGTTGGATATAAATAATCTTTAAAAAAAACTTGCTTTAAAATAAAATGTTTGAAAAACTAAAAAATAAAATTTCCTACAAAATAGTAATTTGCATTTTTCATATAGGACTAACCATAAGCGAGATATAAGTTTAAAAATAATTAATATTTACAAAAAAAGTGCTTTAACAGAAAATGTCTTGTGATTTAAAATACACTTAATTTATTGGGTCCAATACTTTATTAGAAGAAAAAGGAGGTGACATAAAAGTCACCAAAGTCTTGAGAGTCGTTCTTAGTCGTCATATCAATAACAATAACATTAATAATAATAATACTAATAGTACTAAATTTGCTTATATGCAAGCGCTTTATTAAGGTAACAGTTTTTTGGTTTCTTGCTTATATCTCGAAAACAGTTACTCCTATCAATTTTTATTTGTTTACTAAAATTAAAGCTGATAAAATTTCCTACAAAATAGTTATTTGCATTTTTCATGTAGGACTAACCATAAGCGAGATATAAGTTTGAAAATAATCAATATTTAAAAAAAAGTGCTTTAACAGAAAATGTCTTGTGATTTAAAATACACTTAATTTATTGGGTCCAATACATTATTAGAAGAAAAAGGAGGTGACTTAAAAGTCACAAAAGTCTTCAGAGTCGTTTTTAAATGCTGCATTTTCGTCTTCGTCTCAAACATTGAAAACTGAATTACATTTTTGTTTAGTTACTGTAACAGTTTTCACTTTGGATTTTTGCTTATATCTCGAAAACAATTATTCCTATCAATTTTTATCTTTCTTTCAAAATTAAAGTTGATAAAATTTCCTACAAAATAGTTATTTGCATTTTTCTTGTAGGACCAACCATAAGCGAGTTATAGAGTTGGATATAAATAATATTTAACAAAAACTTGCTTTAAAATAAAATGTTTGAAAAACTAAAAAATAAAATTTCCTACAAAATAGTAATTTGCATTTTTCATGTAGGACTAACCATAAGCGAGATATAAGTTTAAAAATAATTAATATTTAAAAAAAAAGTGCTTTAACAGAAAATGTCTTGTGATTTAAAATACACTTAATTTATTGGGTCCAATACTTTATTAGAAGAAAAAGGAGGTGACATAAAAGTCACCAAAGTCTTGAGAGTCGTTCTTAGTCGTCATATCAATAACAATAACATTAATAATAATAATACTAATAGTACTAAATTTGCTTATATGCAAGCGCTTAATTAAGGTAACAGTTTCTTGCTTATATCTCGAAAACTTACATTTTTGTTCAATAACTGTAACAGTTTTTACTTTGGTTTTTTGCTTATATCTCGAAAACAATTACTCCTATCAATTTTTATCTTTCTTTCAAAATTAAAGCTGATAAAATTTCCTACAAAATAGTTATTTGCATTTCTTTTGTAAGACCAACCATAAGCGAGTTATAGAGTTGGATATAAATAATCTTTAACAAAAATTTGCTTTAAAATATAATGTTTGAAAAACCGAAATTAAACTAAATTAATTGAGTCTAACACTTTAGCTCGTTTGGAAGCATAGAATCATTCCAAATAAGGTATTCTCGTCGAAACTATAATGTAATTAGTATTTTGTGCTAGAATACAGCGTTTTTGTTAGATTTTTTAACAATTGTCTATTTTAGGCAATGAAACGAAAAGGATTAGCTGTCTTTATCCAAAGTGATACATAAATTGCTCTTTTATGCCAGATTAATACGTTTTTAGTATATTCGATGTAAGTTTTCTTGTTCAAAGCAAAAGATCGTCTAAAATAAGCCGTTTTTGTTTGAACTGATGAACAATTCAGACTGAGAGTCAACAAAAGTAATTTGTTTTAATCCAAACTGATACTTTTTGACCCTATAAGAGTCCTATAAGAGTCCGAGATACGCCGTTCTCGTCAAGTCTATAACGTAATTCGTTTTTATGTGTCAGAATACGACGTTTTCTGTCTGTTTAATATAAGTTTTTAATAATAATAATAATAATAACAATAACAATAACAATAATAATAATAATAATAATAATAATAATAATAACAATAATAATAATAATAATAATAATAATAATAATAAAAATAATAATAGTAATAAAAGTAAGCTTAGTTTTCTAAGCAAAAATGAAGCTTATTTTGTGTGTTATATGAGCGTTTTCTCATTTCTATGCAAGAAATCATCTGTGATCTGTGTTTTTAGGCAAGAAATTGTCTAAAATTAATAACTCATTTTAAAACTGGTATAAAAACATTTACTATACAAAAGTTAATAATAATAATAATAATAATAATAATAATAATAATAATAATAATAATAATAATAATAATAATAATAATAATAATATAAATAATAATAATAATAATAAATTTTAATATCAGTTTTTCAAACATTTTATTTTAAAGCAAATTTTTGTTAAAGATTATTTATATCCAACTCTATAACTCGCTTATGGTTGGTCCTACAAAAAAATGCCAATAACTATTTTGTAGGAAATTTTATCAGCTTTGATTTTGAAAGAAAGATAAAAATTGATAGGAATAACTGTTTTCGAGATATAAGCAAAAAACCAATAAGAAAACTGTAACTGTTACTAAACAAAAATGTAATTCAGTATTTAATGTTTGAGACAAAGACGAAAATGCAGCATTTAAAATCGACTCTGAAGACTTCAGTGACTTTTATGTCACCTCCTTTTTCTTCAAATAATGTATTGGACCCATTAAATTAAGTGTATTTTAAATCACAAGACATTTTCTGTTAAAGCACTTTTTTTTTAAATATTAATTATTTTCAAACTTATATCTCGCTTATGGTTAGTCCTACATAAAAAATGCAAATAACTATTTTGTAGGAAATTTTATCAGCTTTAATTTTGAAAGAAAGATAAAAATTGATAGTAGTAATTGTTTTCGAGATATAAGCAAAAAACCAAAGTAAAAACTGTTACAGTTACTTAACAAAAATGTAATTCAGTTTTCAATGTTTGAGACGAAGACGAAAATGCAGCATTTAAAAACGACTCTGAAAACTTCAGCGACTTTTATGTCACCTCCTTATTCTTCTAATAATATATTGGACCCAATAAATTAAGTGTATTTTAAATCACAAGACATTTTCTGTTAAAGCACTTTTTTTAAATATTAATAATTTTCAAACTTACATCTCGCTTATGGTTAGTCCTACATAAAAAATGCAAATAACTATTTTGTAGGAAATTTTATTAGCTTTAATTTTAGTAAACAGATAAAAATTGATAGGAGTAACTGTTTTCGAGATATAAGCAAGAAACCAAAAAACTGTTACCTTAATAAAGCGCTTGCATATAAGCAAATTTAGTACTATTAGTATTATTATTATTAATGTTATTGTTATTAATATGACGACTAAAAACGACTCTGAAGACTTTGGTGACTCTTATGTCTTCTCCTTTTTCCTATACTAAAGTGTTAGACACAATTAATTTAGTTTAATTTCAGTATTTCAAACATTTTATTTTAAAGCAAATTTTTGTTAAATATTATTTATATCTATCTCTATAACTCGCTTTTGCTTGGTCCTACAAGAAAAATACAAATAACTATTTTGTAGGAATTTTTATCAGCTTTAATTTTAGTAAAAAGATAAAAATTGATAGGAGTAACTGTTTTCGAGATATAAGCAAGAAACCAAAAAACTGTTACCTTAATAAAGCGCTTGCATATAAGCAAATTTAGTACTATTAGTATTATTATTATTAATGTTATTGTTATTAATATGACGACTAAAAACGACTCTCAAGACTTTGGTGACTTTTATGTCTTCTCCTTTTTCCTCAACTAAAGTGTTAGTTTTAATTAATTTAGTTTAATTTCGGTTTTTCAAACATTTTATTTTAAAGCAAATTTTTGTTAAAGATTATTTATATCCAACTCTATAACTCGCTTATGGTTGGTCTTACAAAAGAAATGCAAATAACTATTTTGTTGGAAATTTTATCAGCTTTAATTTTGAAAGAAAGATAAAAATTGATAGGAGTAATTGTTTTCGAGATATAAGCAAAAAACCAAAGTGAAAACTGTTACAGTTACTGAACAAAAATGTAATTCAGTTTTCAATGTTTGAGACGAAGACAAAAATGCAGCATTTAAAAACGACTCTGAAGACTTCAGTGACTTTTATGTCACCTCCTTTTTCTTCTAATAGAGTATTGGTCCCAATAAATTAAGTGTATTTTAAATCACAAGACATTTTCTGTTAAAGCACTTTTTTTTTAAATATTAATTATTTTCAAACTTCTATCTCGCTTATGGTTAGTCCTACATAAAAAATGCAAATAACTATTTTGTAGGAAATTTTATCAGCTTTAATTTTAGTAAAAAGATAAAAATTGATAGGAGTAACTGTTTTCGAGATATAAGCAAGAAACTGTTACCTTAATTAAGCGCTTGCATATAAGCAAATTTAGTAATATTAGTATTATTATTATTAATGTTATTGTTATTAATATGACGACTAAAGACAACTCTAAGACTTTTGTAACTTTTATGTCTTCTCCTTTTTCCTCTACTAAAGTGTTAGACACAATTAATTTAGTTTAATTCCGGTTTTTCAAGCATTTTATTTTAAAGCAAATTTTTGTTAAATATTATTTATATCCAACTCTATAACTCGTTTATGCTTGGTCCTACAAGAAAAATGTTAATAACTATTTGGTTGGAAATTTTATCAGCTTTAATATTGAAAGAAAGATAAAATTTGATAGGAGTAACTGTTTTCGAGATATAAGCAAAAAACCAATAAGAAAACTGTAACTGTTACTGAACAAAAATGTAACTCAGTTTTCAATGTTTGAGACAAAGACAAAAATGCAGCATTTAAAAACGACTCTGAAGACGTCAGTGACTTTTATGTCACCTCCTTTTTCTTCTAATAAAGTATTGGACCCAATAAATTAAGTGTATTTTAAATCACAAGACATTTTCTGTTAAAGCACTTTTTTTTTAAATATTAATTATTTTCAAACTTATATCTCGCTTATGGTTAGTCCTACATGAAAAATGCAAATAACTATTTTGTAGGAAATTTTATCAGCTTTAATTTTAGTAAACAAATAAAAATTGATAGGAGTAACTGTTTTCGAGATATAAGCAAGAAACCAAAAAACTGTTACCTTAATAAAGCGCTTGCATATAAGCAAATTTAGTACTATTAGTATTATTATTATTAATGTTATTGTTATTAATATGACGACTAAAAACGACTCTGAAGACTTTGGTGACATTTATGTCTTCTCCTTTTTCCTATACTAAAGTGTTAGACACAATTAATTTAGTTTAATTTCAGTATTTCAAACATTTTATTTTAAAGCAAATTTTTGTTAAATATTATTTATATCTATCTCTATAACTCGCTTATGCTTGGTCCTACAAGAAAAATACAAATAACTATTTTGTAGAAATTTTTATCAGCTTTAATTTTAGTAAAAAGATAAAAATTGATAGGAGTAACTGTTTTCGAGATATAAGCAAGAAACCAAAAAATGTTACCTTAATAAAGCGCTTGCATATAAGCAAATTTAGTACTATTAGTATTATTATTATTAATGTTATTGTTATTAATATGACGACTAAAAACGACTCTCAAGACTTTGGTGACTTTTATGTCTTCTCCTTTTTCCTCAACTAAAGTGTTAGTTTTAATTAATTTAGTTTAATTTCGGTTTTTCAAACATTTTATTTTAAAGCAAATTTTTGTTAAAGATTATTTATATCCAACTCTATAACTCGCTTATGGTTAGTCCTACAAAAAAAATGCCAATAACTATTTTGTAGGAAATTTTATCAGCTTTGATTTTGAAAGAAAGATAAAAATTGATAGGAGTAACTGTTTTCGAGATATAAGCAAAAAACCAATAAGAAAACTGTAACTGTTACTAAACAAAAATGTAATTCAGTTTTCAATGTTTGAGACAAAGACGAAAATGCAGCATTTAAAATCGACTCTGAAGACTTCAGTGACTTTTATGTCACCTCCTTTTTCTTCTAATAAAGTATTGGACCCATTAAATTAAGTGTATTTTAAATCACAAGACATTTTCTGTTAAAGCACTTTTTTTTAAATATTAATTATTTTCAAACTTATATCTCGCTTATGGTTAGTCCTACATGAAAAATGCAAATTACTATTTTGTAGGAAATTTTATCAGCTTTAATTTTAGTAAAAAGATAAAAATTGATAGGAGTAACTGTTTTCGAGATATAAGCAAGAAACCAATAAGAATACTGTAACTGTTACTGAACAAAAATGTAATTCAGTTTTCAATGTTTGAGACGAAGACGAAAATGCAGCATTTAAATACGACTCTGAAGACTTCAGCGACTTTTATGTCACCTCCTTATTCTTCTAATAAAGTATTGGACCCAATAAATTAAGATTAAGTAAATCACAAGACATTTTCTGTTAAAGCACTTTTTTTTAAATATTAATAATTTTCAAACTTACATCTCGCTTATGGTTAGTCCTACATGAAAAATGCAAATAACTATTTTGTAGGAAATTTTATTAGCTTTAATTTTAGTAAACAGATAAAAATTGATAGGAGTAACTGTTTTCGAGATATAAGCAAGAAACCAAAAAACTGTTACCTTAATAAAGCGCTTGCATATAAGCAAATTTAGTACTATTAGTATTATTATTATTAATGTTATTGTTATTAATATGACGACTAAAAACGACTCTGAAGACTTTGGTGACTTTTATGTCTTCTCCTTTTTCCTATACTAAAGTGTTAGACACAATTAATTTAGTTTAATTTCAGTATTTCAAACATTTTATTTTAAAGCAAATTTTTGTTAAATATTATTTATATCTATCTCTATAACTCGCTTATGCTTGGTCCTACAAGAAAAATACAAATAACTATTTTGTAGGAATTTTTATCAGCTTTAATTTTAGTAAAAAGATAAAAATTGATAGGAGTAACTGTTTTCGAGATATAAGCAAGAAACCAAAAAACTGTTACCTTAATAAAGCGCTTGCATATAAGCAAATTTAGTACTATTAGTATTATTATTATTAATGTTATTGTTATTAATATGACGACTAAAAACGACTCTCAAGACTTTGGTGACTTTTATGTCTTCTCCTTTTTCCTCAACTAAAGTGTTAGTTTTAATTAATTTAGTTTAATTTCGGTTTTTCAAACATTTTATTTTAAAGCAAATTTTTGTTAAAGATTATTTATATCCAACTCTATAACTCGCTTATGGTTGGTCTTACAAAAGAAATGCAAATAACTATTTTGTTGGAAATTTTATCAGCTTTAATTTTGAAAGAAAGATAAAAATTGATAGGAGTAATTGTTTTCGAGATATAAGCAAAAAACCAAAGTGAAAACTGTAACTGTTACTGAACAAAAATGTAACTCAGTTTTCAATGTTTGAGACAAAGACAAAAATGCAGCATTTAAAAACGACTCTGAAGACGTCAGTGACTTTTATGTCACCTCCTTTTTCTTCTAATAGAGTATTGGTCCCAATAAATTAAGTGTATTTTAAATCACAAGACATTTTCTGTTAAAGCACTTTTTTTTTAAATATTAATTATTTTCAAACTTCTATCTCGCTTATGGTTAGTCCTACATAAAAAATGCAAATAACTATTTTGTAGGAAATTTTATCAGCTTTAATTTTAGTAAAAAGATAAAAATTGATAGGAGTAACTGTTTTCGAGATATAAGCAAGAAACTGTTACCTTAATTAAGCGCTTGCATATAAGCAAATTTAGTAATATTAGTATTATTATTATTAATGTTATTGTTATTAATATGACGACTAAAGACAACTCTAAGACTTTTGTAACTTTTATGTCTTCTCCTTTTTCCTCTACTAAAGTGTTAGACACAATTAATTTAGTTTAATTCCGGTTTTTCAAGCATTTTATTTTAAAGCAAATTTTTGTTAAATATTATTTATATCCAACTCTATAACTCGTTTATGCTTGGTCCTACAAGAAAAATGTTAATAACTATTTGGTTGGAAATTTTATCAGCTTTAATTTTGAAAGAAAGATAAAATTTGATAGGAGTAACTGTTTTCGAGATATAAGCAAAAAACCAATAAGAAAACTGTAACTGTTACTGAACAAAAATGTAACTCAGTTTTCAATGTTTGAGACAAAGACAAAAATGCAGCATTTAAAAACGACTCTGAAGACGTCAGTGACTTTTATGTCACCTCCTTTTTCTCCTAATAAAGTATTGGACCCAATAAATTAAGTGTATTTTAAATCACAAGACATTTTCTGTTAAAGCACTTTTTTTTTAAATATTAATTATTTTCAAACTTATATCTCGCTTATGGTTAGTCCTACATGAAAAATGCAAATAACTATTTTGTAGGAAATTTTATCAGCTTTAATTTTAGTAAACAAATAAAAATTGATAGGAGTAACTGTTTTCGAGATATAAGCTAGAAACCAAAAAACTGTTACATTAATTAAGCGCTTGCATATAAGCAAATTTAGTACTATTAGTATTATTATTATTAATGTTATTGTTATTAATATGACGACTAAAAACGACTCTGAAGACTTTAGTGACCTTTATGTCTTCTCCTTTTTCCTCTACTAAAGTGTTAGACACAATTAATTTGGTTTAATTTTAGTTTTTTAAACATTTTATTTTAAAAAAAATTTTTGTTAAAGATTATTTATATCCAACTCTATAACTCGCTTATGGTTGGTCCTACAAAAAAATGCAAATAACTATTTTGTAGGAAATGTTATCAGCTTTAATTTTGAAAAAAAGATAAAAATTGATAGAAGTAACTGTTTTCGAGATATAAGCAAGAAACCAATAAGAAAACTGTAACTGTTACTGAACAAAAATGTAATTCAGTTTTCAATGTTTGAGACGAAGACGAAAATGCAGCATTATTATTATTATTAATGTTATTGTTATTAATATGACGACTAAAAACGACTCTGAAGTCTTTGGTGACTTTTATGTCTTCTCCTTTTTCCTATACTAAAGTGTTAGACTCAATTAATTTAGTTTAATTTCGGTTTTCCAAACATTATATTTTAAAGCAAATTTTTGTTAAAGATTATTTATATCCAACTCTATAACTCGCTTATGGTTGGTCTTACAAAAGAAATGCAAATAACTATTTTGTAGGAAATTTTATCAGCTTTAATTTTGAAAGAAAGATAAAAATTGATAGGAGTAATTGTTTTCGAAATATAAGCAAAAAACCAAAGTAAAAACTCTTACAGTTACTGAACAAAAATGTAAGTTTTCGAGATATAAGCAAGAAACTGTTACCTTAATTAAGCGCTTGCATATAAGCAAATTTAGTACTATTAGTATTATTATTATTAATGTTATTGTTATTGATATGACGACTAAGAACGACTCTCAAGACTTTGGTGACTTTTATGTCACCTCCTTTTTCTTCTAATAAAGTATTGGACCCAATAAATTAAGTGTATTTTAAATCACAAGACATTTTCTGTTAAAGCACTTTTTTTTTAAATATTAATTATTTTTAAACTTATATCTCGCTTATGGTTAGTCCTATATGATAAATGCAAATTACTATTTTGTAGGAAATTTTATTTTTTAGTTTTTCAAACATTTTATTTTAAAGCAAGTTTTTGTTAAATATTATTTATATCCAACTCTATAACTCGCTTATGGTTGGTCCTTCAAGAAAAATGCAAATAACTATTTTGTAGGAAATTTTATCAGCTTTAATTTTGAAAGAAAGATAAAAATTGATAGGAATAATTGTTTTCGAGATATAAGCAAAAAACCAAAGTGAAAACTGTTACAGTTACTAAACAAAAATGTAATTCAGTTTTCAACGTTTGAGACGAAGACGAAAATGCAGCATTTAAAAACGACTCTGAAGACTTCTGTGACTTTTAAGTCACCTCCTTTTTCTTCTAATAATGTATTGGACCCAATAAATTAAGTGTATTTTAAATCACATGACATTTTCTGTTAAAGCACTTTTTTTTAAATATTGATTATTTTCAAACTTATATATCGCTTATGGTTAGTCCTACATGAAAAATGCAAATAACTATTTTGTAGGAAATTTTATCAGCTTTAATTTTAGTAAAAAGATGAAAATTGATAGGAGTAACTGTTTTCGAGATATAAGCAAGAAACCAATAAACTGTTACCTTAATAAAGCGCTTGCTTATAAGCAAATTTAGTACTATTAGTATTATTATTATTAATGTTATTGTTATTAATATGACGACTAAAAACAACTCTCAAAACTTTGGTGACTTTTATGTCTTCTCCTTTTTCCTCAACTAAAGTGTTAGTCTTAATTAATTTAGTTTAATTTCGGTTTTTCAAACATTTTATTTTAAAGCAAATTTTTGTTAAAGATTATTTATATCCAACTTTATAACTCGCTTATGGTTGGTCCTACAAAAAAAATGCCAATAACTATTTTGTAGGAAATTTTATCAGCTTTGATTTTGAAAGAAAGATAAAAATTGATAGGAGTAACTGTTTTCGAGATATAAGCAAAAAACCAATAAGAAAACTGTAACTGTTACTAAACAAAAATGTAATTCAGTATACAATGTTTGAGACAAAGACGAAAATGCAGCATTTAAAATCGACTCTGAAGACTTCAGTGACTTTTATGTCACCTCCTTTTTCTTCTAATAAAGTATTGGACCCATTAAATTAAGTGTATTTTAAATCACAAGACATTTTCTGTTAAAGCACTTTTTTTTTAATATTAATTATTTTCAAACTTATATCTCGCTTATGGTTAGTCCTACATGAAAAATGCAAATAACTATTTTGTAGGAAATTTTATCAGCTTTAATTTTGAAAGAAAGATAAAAATTGATAGGAATAATAGTTTTCGAGATATAAGCAAAAAACCAAAGTGAAAACTGTTACAGTTACTAAACAAAAATGTAATTCAGTTTTCAATGTTTGAGACGAAGACGAAAATGCAGCATTTAAAAACGACTCTGAAGACTTCTGTGACTTTTAAGTCACCTTCTTTTTCTTCTAATAATGTATTGGACCCAATAAATTAAGTGTATTTTAAATCACAAGACATTTTCTGTTAAAGCACTTTTTTTTTAAATATTGATTATTTTCAAACTTATATCTCGCTTATGGTTAGTCCTACATGAAAAATGCAAATAACTATTTTGTAAGAAATTTTATCAGCTTTAATTTTAGTAAACATATAAAAATTGATAGGAGTAACTGTTTTCGAGATATAAGCAAGAAACCAAAAAACAGTTACCTTAATAAAGCGCTTGCATATAAGCAAATTTAGTACTATTAGTATTATTATAATTAATGTTATTGTTATTAATATGACGACTAAAAACGACTCTGAAGACTTTGGTGACTTTTATGTCTTCTCCTTTTTCCTATACTAAAGTGTTAGACACAATTTATTTAGTTTAATTTCAGTATTTCAAACATTTTATTTTAAAGCAAATTTTTGTTAAATATTATTTATATCTATCTCTATAACTCACTTATGCTTGGTCCTACAAGAAAAATACAAATAACTATTTTGTAGGAAATTTTATCAGCTTTAATTTTAGTAAAAAGATAAAAATTGATAGGAGTAACTGTTTTCGAGATATAAGCAAGAAACCAAAAAACTGTTACCTTAATAAAGCGCTTGCATATAAGCAAATTTAGTACTATTAGTATTATTATTATTAATGTTATTGTTATTAATATGACGACTAAAAACGACTCTCAAAACTTTGGTGACTTTTATGTCTTCTCCTTTTTCCTCAACTAAAGTGTTAGTCTTAATTAATTTAGTTTAATTTCGGTTTTTCAAACATTTTATTTTAAAGCAAATTTTTGTTAAAGATTATTTATATCCAACTCTATAACTCGCTTATGGTTGGTCCTACAAAAAAAATTCCAATAACTATTTTGTAGGAAATTTTATCAGCTTTGATTTTGAAAGAAAGACAAAAATTGATAGGAGTAATTGTTTTCGAGATATAAGCAAAAAACCAAAGTGAAAACTGTTACAGTTACTGAACAAAAATGTAATTCAGTTTTCAATGTTTGAGACGAAGACGAAAATGCAGCATTTAAAAACGACTCTGAAGACTTCAGTGACTTTTATGTCACCTCCTTTTTCTTCTAATAAAGTATTGGACCCATTAAATTAAGTGTATTTTAAATCACAAGACATTTTCTGTTAAAGCACTTTTTTTTTAAATATTAATTATTTTCAAACTTCTATCTCGCTTATGGTTAGTCCTACATAAAAAATGCAAATAACTATTTTGTAGGAAATTTTATCAGCTTTAATTTTAGTAAAAAGATAAAAATTGATAGGAGTAACTGTTTTCGAGATATAAGCAAGAAACTGTTACCTTAATTAAGCGCTTGCATATAAGCAAATTTAGTAATATTAGTATTATTATTATTAATGTTATTGTTATTAATAGGGCGACTAAAGACGACTCTGAAACATTTAGTGACTTTTATGTCTTTTCCTTTTTCCTCTACTAAAGTGTTAGACACAATTAATTTAGTTTAATTCCGGTTTTTTAAGCATTTTATTTTAAAGCAAATTTTTGTTAAATATTATTTATATCCAACTCTATAACTCGTTTATGCTTGGTCCTACAAGAAAAATGTAAATAACTATTTTGTTGGAAATTTTATCAGCTTTAATTTTGAAAGAAAGGTAAAATTTGATAGGAGTAACTGTTTTCGAGATATAAGCAAAAAACCAATAAGAAAACTGTAACTGTTACTGAACAAAAATGTAACTCAGTTTTCAATGTTTGAGACGAAGACAAAAGTGCAGCATTTAAAAACGACTCTGAAGACGTCAGTGACTTTTATGTCACCTCCTTTTTCTTCTAATAAAGTATTGGACCCAATAAATTAAGTGTATTTTAAATCACAAGACATTTTCTGTTAAAGCACTTTTTTTTTAAATAATAATTATTTTCGAACTTATATCTCGCTTATGGTTAGTCCTACATGAAAAATGCAAATAACTATTTTGTAGGAAATTTTATCAGCTTTAATTTTGAAAGAGAGATAAAAATTGATAGGAGTAATTGTTTTCGAAATATAAGCAAAAAACCAAAGTGAAAACTGTTACAGTTACTGAACAAAAATGTAATTCAGTTTTCAATGTTTGAGACGAAGACGAAAATGCAGCATTTAAAAACGACTCTGAAGACTTCAGTGACTTTTATGTCACCTCCTTTTTCTTCTAATAAAGTATTGGACCCATTAAATTAAGTGTATTTTAAATCACAAGACATTTTCTGTTAAAGCACTTTTTTTTTAAATATTAATTATTTTCAAACTTCTATCTCGCTTATGGTTAGTCCTACATAAAAAATGCAAATAACTATTTTGTAGGAAATTTTATCAGCTTTAATTTTAGTAAGAAGATAAAAATTGATAGGAGTAACTGTTTTCGAGATATAAGCAAGAAACTGTTACCTTAATTAAGCGCTTGCATATAAGCAAATTTAGTACTATTAGTATTATTATAATTAATGTTATTGTTATTAATATGACGACTAAAAACGACTCTGAAGACTTTGGTGACTTTTATGTCTTCTCCTTTTTCCTCTACTAAAGTGTTAGACACAATTAATTTAGTTTAATTCCGGTTTTTCAAGCATTTTATTTTAAAGCAAATTTTTGTTAAATATTATTTATATCCAACTCTATAACTCGTTTATGCTTGGTCCTACAAGAAAAATGTTAATAACTATTTTGTTGGAAATTTTATCAGCTTTAATTTTGAAAGAAAGATAAAATTTGATAGGAGTAACTGTTTTCGAGATATAAGCAAGAAACTGTTACCTTAATTAAGCGCTTGCATATATGCAAATTTAGTAATATTAGTATTATTATTATTAATGTTATTGTTATTAATAGGACGACTAAAGACGACACTGAAACATTTAGTGACTTTTATGTCTTTTCCTTTTTCCTCTACTAAAGTGTTAGACACAATTAATTTAGTTTAATTCCGGTTTTTCAAGCATTTTATTTTAAAGAAAATTTTTGTTAAATATTATTTATATCCAACTCTATAACTCGCTTATGGTTGGTCCTACAAAAAAAATGCCAATAACTATTGTGTAGGAAATTTTATCAGCTTTAATTTTAGTAAAAAGATAAAAATTGATAGGAGTAACTGTTTTCGAGATATAATCAAGAAACCAAAAAACTGTTACCTTAATTAAGCGTTTGCATATAAGCAAATTTAGTATTATTAGTATTATTATTATTAATGTTATTGTTATTAATATGACGATTAAAAACGACTCTTAAATAAATGCTACATTTTTGTCTTCGTCTCAAACATTGAAAACTGAGTTACATTTTTGTTCAGTAACAGTTACAGTTTTCTTATTGGTTTTTTGCTTATATCTCGAAAACAGTTACTCCTATCAAATTTTATCTTTCTTTCAAAATTAAAGCTGATAAAATTTCCAACAAAATAGTTATTAACATTTTTCTTGTAGGACCAAGCATAAACGAGTTATAGAGTTGGATATAAATAATATTTAACAAAAATTTGCTTTAAAATAAAATGCTTGAAAAACCGGAATTAAACTAAATTAATTGTGTCTAACACTTTAGTAGAGGAAAAAGGAGAAGACATAAAAGTCACTAAATGTTTCAGAGTCGTCCTTAGTCGTCATATTAATAACAATAACATTAATAATAATAATACTAATAGTACTAAATTTGCTTATATGCAAGCGCTTTATTAAGGTAACAGTTTTTTGGTTTCTTGCTTATATCTCGAAAACAGTTACTCGTATCAATTTTTATCTTTTTTTCAAAATTAAAGCTGATAAAATTTCCTACAAAATAGTTATTTCCATTTTTTTGTAGGACCAACCATAAGCGAGTTATAGAGTTGGATATAAATAATCTTTAACAAAAATTTGCTTTAAAATAAAATGTTTGAAAAACCGATATTAAACTAAATTAATTGGGTCTAACACTTTAGTAGAGGAAAAAGGAAAAGACATAAAAATCACCAAAGTCTTCAGAGTTGTTTTTAGTACTAAATTTGCTTATATGCAAGCGCTTAATTAAGGTAACAGTTTTTTGGTTTCTTGCTTATATCTCGAAAACTGTTACTCCTATCAATTTTTATCTTTTTACTAAAATTAAAGCTGATAAAATTTCCTACAAAATAGTAATTTGCATTTTTCATGTAGGACTAACCATAAGCGAGATATAAGTTTGAAAATAATTAATATTTTAAAAAAAAGTGCTTTAACAGAAAATGTCTTGTGATTTAAAATACACATAATTTAATGGGTCCAATACTTTATTAGAAGAAAAAGGAGGTGACATAAAAGTCACTGAAGTCTTCAGAGTCGATTTTAAATGCTGCATTTTCGTCTTTGTCTCAAACATTGAATACTGAATTACATTTTTGTTTAGTAACAGTTACAGTTTTCTTATTGGTTTTTTGCTTATATCTCGAAAACAGTTACTCCTATCAATTTTTATCTTTCTTTCAAAATCAAAGCTGATAAAATTTCCTACAAAATAGTTATTGGCATTTTTTTTGTAGGACCAACCATAAGCGAGTTATAGAGTTGGATATAAATAATCTTTAACAAAAATTTGCATTAAAATAAAATGTTTGAAAAACCGAAATTAAACTAAATTAATTAAGACTAACACTTTAGTATAGGAAAAAGGAGAAGACATAAAAGTCACCAAAGTCTTCAGAGTCGTTTTTAGTCGTCATATTAATAACAATAACATTAATAATAATAATACTAATAGTACTAAATTTGCTTATATGCAAGCGCTTTATTAAGGTAACAGTTTTTTGGTTTCTTGCTTATATCTCGAAAACAGTTACTCCTATCAATTTTTATCTGTTTACTAAAATTAAAGCTGATAAAATTTCCTACAAAATATTTATTTGCATTTTTCATGTAGGACTAACCATAAGCAAGATATAAGTTTGAAAATAATCAATATTTAAAAAAAAAGTGCTTTAACAGAAAATGTCTTGTGATTTAAAATACACTTAATTTATTGGGTCCAATACATTATTAGAAGAAAAAGGAGGTGACTTAAAAGTCACAGAAGTCTTCAGAGTCGTTTTTAAATGCTGCATTTTCGTCTTCGTTTCAAACATTGAAAACTGAATTACATTTTTGTTTAGTTACTGTAACAGTTTTCACTTTGGTTTTTTGCTTATATCTCGAAAACAATTATTCCTATCAATTTTTATCTTTCTTTCAAAATTAAAGCTGATAAAATTTCCTACAAAATAGTTATTTGCATTTTTCTTGTAGGACCAACCATAAGCGAGTTATAGAGTTGGATATAAATAATATTTAACAAAAACTTGCTTTAAAATAAAATGTTTGAAAAACTAAAAAATAAAATTTCCTACAAAATAGTAATTTGCATTTTTCATGTAGGACTAACCATAAGCGAGATATAAGTTTTAAAATAATTAATATTTAAAAAAAAAGTGCTTTCACAGAAAATGTCTTGTGATTTAAAATACACTTAATTTATTGGGTCCAATACTTTATTAGAAGAAAAAGGAGGTGACATAAAAGTCACCAAAGTCTTGAGAGTCGTTCTTAGTCGTCATATCAATAACAATAACATTAATAATAATAATACTAATAGTACTAAATTTGCTTATATGCAAGCGCTTAATTAAGGTAACAGTTTCTTGCTTATATCTCGAAAACTTACATTTTTGTTCAATAACTGTAACAGTTTTTACTTTGGTTTTTTGCTTATATCTCGAAAACAATTATTCCTATCAATTTTTATCTTTCTTTCAAAATTAAAGCTGATAAAATTTCCTACAAAATAGTTATTTGCATTTCTTTTGTAAGACCAACCATAAGCGAGTTATAGAGTTGGATATAAATAATCTTTAACAAAAATTTGCTTTAAAATATAATGTTTGAAAAACCGAAATTAAACTAAATTAATTGAGTCTAACACTTTAGTATAGGAAAAAGGAGAAGACATAAAAGTCACCAAAGTCTTCAGAGTCGTTTTTAGTTGTCATATTAATAACAATAACATTAATAATAATACTAATAGTACTAAATTTGCTTACATGCAAACGCTTAATTAAGGTAACAGTTTTTTGGTTTCTTGCTTATATCTGGAAAACAGTTACTTATATCAATTTTAATCTTTTTACTAAAATTAAAGCTGATAAAATTTTCTACAAAATAGTTATTTGCATTTTTCATGTAAGACTAAGCATAAGCGAGATATAAGTTTAAAAATTATTAATATTTAAAAAAAAAGTGCTTTAACAGAAAATGTTTTGTGATTTAAAATACACTTAATTTATTAGGTCCAATACTTTATTAGAAGAAAATGGAGGTGACATATAAGTCACTGAAGTCTTCAGAGTCGATTTTAAATGCTACATTTTCGTCTTCCTCTCAAACATTGAAAACTGAATTACATTTTTGTTCAGTAACAGTTACAGTTTTCTTATTGGTTTTTTGCTTATATCTCGAAAACAGTTACTCCTATCAATTTTTATCTTTCTTTTAAAATTAAAGCTGATAAAATTTCCTACAAAATAATTATATAAATAAAAACAAATATAATAAAAGGAGAAGACATAAATGTCACTAAAGGTTTCAAAGTCGTCTTTAGTCGTCATATTAATAACAATAACATTAGTAATAATAATACTAATAGTACTAAATTTGCTTATATGCAATCGCTTAATTAAGGTAACAGTTTTTTGGTTTCTTGCTTATATCTCGAAAACAGTTACTCTTATCAATTTTTATCTTTTTACTAAAATTAAAGCTGATAAAATTTCCTACAAAATAGTTATTTGCATTTCTCATGTAGGACTAACCATAAGCGAGATATAAGTTTGAAAATAATTAATATTTAAAAAAAAAGTGCTTTAACAGAAAATGTTTTGTGATTTAAAATACACTTAATTTATTAGGTCCAATACTTTATTAGAAGAAAAAGGAGGTGACATATAAGTCACTGAAGTCTTCAGAGTCGATTTTAAATGCTGCATTTTCGAATTCGTCTCAAACATTGAAAATTGAATTACATTTTTGTTCAGTAACAGTTACAGTTTTCTTATTGGTTTTTTGCTTATATCTCGAAAACAGTTACTCCTATCAATTTTTATCTTTCTTTTAAAATTAAAGCTGATAAAATTTCCTACAAAATAATTATATAAATAAAAATAAATATAATAAAAGGAGAAGACATAAATGTCATTAAAGGTTTCAGAGTCGTCTTTAGTCGTCATATTAATAACAATAACATTTGTTAAATATTATTTATATCTAACTCTATAACTCGCTTATGGTTGGTCTTACAAAGAAATGCAAATAACTATTTTGTAGGAAATTTTATCAGCTTTAATTTTGAAAGAAAGATAACAATTGATAGGAGTAACTGTTTTCGAGATATAAGCAAAAAACCAATAAGAATACTGTAACTGTTACTGAACAAAAATGTAATTCAATTTTCAATGTTTGAGACGAAGACGAAAATGCAGCATTTAAAAACGACTCTGAAGACTTCAGCGACTTTTATGTCACCTCCTTTTTCTTCTAATAAAGTATTGGACCCAATAAATTAAGTGTATTTTAAATCACAAGACATTTTCTGTTAAAGCACTTTTTTTTTAAATATTAATAATTTTTAAACTTATATCTCGCTTATGGTTAGTCTTACATAAAAAATGCAATTAACTATTTTGTAGGAAATTTTATCAGCTTTAATTTTAAAAGAAAGATAAAAATTGATAGAAGTAACTGTTTTCGAGATATAAGCAAAAAACCAATAAGAAAACTGTAACTGTTACTGAACAAAAATGTAATTCAGTTTTCAATGTTTGAGACGAAGACGAAAATGCAGCATTTAAAATCGACTCTGAAGACTTCAGTGACTTATATGTCACCTCCTTTTTCTTCTAATAAAGTATTGGACCTAATAAATTAAGTGTATTTTAAATCACAAAACATTTTCTGTTAAAGCACTTTTTTTTTTAAATATTAATTATTTTCAAACTTATATCTCGCTTATGGTTAGTCCTACATGAGAAATGCAAATAACTATTTTGTAGGAAATTTTATCAGCTTTAATTTTGAAAGAAAGATAAAAATTGATAGGAGTAATTGTTTTCGAGATATAAGCAAAGAACCAAAGTAAAAACTGTTACAGTTACTGAACAAAAATGTAATTCAGTTTTCAATGTTTGAGAGGAAGACGAAAATGCAGCATTTAAAAACGACTCTGAAGACTTTAGTGACTTTTATGTCTCCTCCTTTTTCCTCTACTAAAGTGTTAGACACAATTAATTTAGTTTAATTTCACTTTTTCAAACATTTTATTTTAAAGCAAATTTTTGTTAAATATTAAAAACTATAAAATGGTTTAGATTGCCTAAAAACACACATCACACATGATCTTTTGCATAGAAATGAGAAAACGCTCATGTAACACGCAAAATAAGCTCCATTTTTCCTTATTAAAAGTGTTATTATTATTATTATTACTTTTGTTACTATTATTATTATTATTATTATTATTATTATTATTATTGTTATTATTATTATTATTAACTTTTGTATAGTAAATGATTTTATACCAGTTTTAAAATGAGTTATTAATTTTAGACAATTTCTTGCCTAAAAACACAGATCACAGATGATTTCTTGCATAGAAATGAGAAAACACTCATATAACACACAAAATAAGCTTCATTTTTGCTTAGAAAACTAAGCTTACTTTTATTACTATTATTATTATTTTTATTATTATTATTGTTATTATTATTATTATTATTATTATTATTATTATTATTATTATTATTATTATTATTATTATTATTATTATTATTATTATTATTATTATTATTATTAAAAACCGATTTTAACTTTTGTATAGTATTGTTTTTATACCAGTTTTAAAATGAGTGATTAATTTTAGCCAATTTCTTGCCTAAAAACTATAAAATGGCTAAGATTGCCTAAAAACACTGATCACACATGATCTTTTGCATAGAAATGAGAAAACGCTCATATAACACAAAATAAGCTTTATTTTTGCTTAGAAAACTAAGCTTACTTTTATTACTACTATTATTATTATTATTATTATTATTATTATTATTATTATTATTATTATTATTATTATTATTATTATTATTATTATTATTATTATTATTATTATTATTATTATTATTATTATTATAATTATTATTATTATTATTATTATTATTAATAACCGATTATAACTTTTGTATAGTAAATGTTTTTATAACAGTTTTAAAATGAATTATTAGTTTTAGACAATTTCTTGCCTAAAAACACAGATCACAGATGATCTCTTGCATAGAAATGAGAAAACGCTCAGATAACACAAAATAAGCATCATTTTTGCTTAAAAAAACTAAGCTTTAATTTAGAAAGAAATTCATTATTATAAGTATTATTATCATTATTATTATTATTATTATTATTATTATTATTATTATTATTATTATTATTATTATTATTATTATTATTATTATTATTATTATTATTTTATTTATTACTATTATTATTATTATTATTATTATTATTATTATTATTAACTTTTGTATAGTAAATGTTTTTATACCAGTTTTAAAATGAGTTATTAATTTTATTCAATTTCTTGCCTAACAACACAGATCACAGATGATCTCTTGCATAGAAATGAGAAAACGCTCATATAACACACAAAATAAGCTTCATTCATTATTATTATTATTATTATTATTATTATTATTATTATTATTATTATATTATTATTATTATTATTATTATTATTATTATTATTATTATTAACTTTTGTATTGTAAATGTTTTTATACCAGTTTTAAAATGAGTTATAAATTTTAGACAATTTCTTGCCTAAAAACACAGATCACAGATGATCTCTTGCATAGAAATGAGAAAACGCTCATATAACACACAAAATAAGCTTCATTTTTGCTTAGAAAACTAAGCTTACTTTTATTACTATTATTATTTTTATTATTATTATTATTATTATTACTATTATTAGTATAATTATTTTTATTATTATTATTATTATTATTATTATTATTATTATTATTATTATTATTATTATTATTGTTATTATTATTATTATTATTATTATTAAAAACTTATATTAAACAGACAGAAAACGTCGTATTCTGACACAAAAAAACGAATTACGTTATAGACTTGACGAGAACGGCGTATCTCGGACTCTTATAGGACTTTTATAGGGTCAAAAAGTATCAGTTTGGATTAAAATAAATTATTTTTGTTGACTCTCAGTCTGAATTGTTCATCAGTTCAAACAAAAACGGCTTATTTTAGACGATCTTTTGCTTTGAACAAGAAAACTTACATCGAACAGACTAAAAACGTATTAATCTGGCATAAAAGAGCAATGTATGTATCACTTTAGATAAAGGCAGCAATCCTATTCGTTTCATTGCTTAAAATAGACAAAATTGTTAATAAATCTAACAAAAACGCTGTATTCTAGCACAAAATACTAATTACATTATAGTTTCGACGAGAATAGCTTATTTGAAATGATTCTATGCTTCCAAACGAGTAAATTTTTATTAAACAGATGCCAAACATCATGTTTTGTCCTATGAAGACATTTTATATTGCAGTTTGTATTAAAACAAAATATTTTCGTTGATTCTTTGTTAGAAGCAGCAAACCTAACATTAAAGAATCTGAAAACTTTGTATTCGGACACAAACCACCGAATTTTGTATCAGTTTAGACAAAAACGGTTGATTTTCGACAATATTTTGCTTTGAACAAGAAAACTTATATCAAACTGACTAAAAACGTCTTATTTTAGCACAAAACAAAAGATTTGCGTTATAGTCTTAAAGCTGATTCATGCCACAGTTTGGATAAAAACCAAATATTTTTGTTAATTCATTGTTACAAACAAGAAACCTTACATCAAAGAAACTGAAAACCCCTTATTCAGGCACAGAAATTCGAATTACGTTTCAGTCTGGACAAAAACTGCTTATTTTAGACGATCTTTTGTCTTGAACACGAAAACTTACATTAAAAAGATTAAAAATGTCTTATTCTGGCTGAAAACTGCAAATTATATATTACTCTAGATAAAAGCAATTTATCCTGATTACTCCTTTACTTAGAATAGAGTAAACTTGTATAAAACTTAATGAAAACTTTAAATTTCGTCTCAAAGAAATAATTCACATTATAGTTTTGACCAGCACTGTTTATTTCAAACGAATTTATGATTCGAAACTAATGAACTTTTATGGGGCAGATGCAAAACCACATATTACCATATAAAGCGTTGTTTTAAAGCAAAGTATTACCTTTTGCAACAAGAAATTTCACGTCAAAGAAACTGAAAACTTCGTATCCATGCATAAATATCGAATTACGTATCAGTTTAAGCAAATACAGCTTATTTTAAACGATTCCTTGCTATAAACAAGAAAAATTTTATCAAGCATATTGAAAACGTCTTATTCTCGAAAATAAGAGCAAATTATGTATCAGTTTTAACAAAAGCGGATTACTCTGTTTGATTCTATGCTTAGAGTAGAGTAAACTACTATAAAACGTAATTATAACTCTATATTCAAGCTCAAAAGAACAAATTACGTTATAGTTTTGGCAAAAAAAAATATTTCGGACGATTACATACTTCGAAGTAAGCAAACATTAATTGAACAAGTGCAAAAGCTAATACTTTGCTTTAAAATAACGATTTATGTGGTAATATGGTATTTTGCATCTGTCCTATAAAAGTTTACTCGTTTCGCTCCATTGAATCATTCGAAATAAATTATTTTAACACAACAACAGCGAAAATAATTTGTTTTTGTTTAAACTGTTACATAAGTCGCTTTTATAAAACGAACTAAGACGTTTGGCATTTGTTTAGTGAAAGTTTTCTCGTTTGGGGGCATAAAATCGTTTGAAATTAACAGTTCTGGTCAAAACTATAACGTAAATTATTTCTTTGAGACGAAATTTAAAGTTTTCATTAAGTTTTATACAAGTTTGCTCTGT